>NC_061510.1:342265162-342421338 GCF_022539505.1 Lolium rigidum | reverse complement strand
CACTTTATGGTTAATGAAGGAATTGTATTGGGACATAAAATTTCTGAGAGAGGTATTGAAGTTGATAGAGCTAAAGTTGAAGCAATCGAGAAGATGCCCTATCCTAGGGATGTTAAAGGTATTCGTAGTATTCTTGGTCATGTTGGTTTTTATAGGAGATTTATTAAAGATTTCTCTAAAATTTCAAAGCCTCTTACTAATCTTCTTCAAAAAGATGTACCTTTTGTTTTTGATGATGATTGTAAGGAAGCTTTTGAAACTCTAAAGAAAGCCTTAACAACTGCTCCTGTAGTTAAACCTCCTGATTGGAATTTACCTTTTGAAATTATGTGTGATGCTAGTGATTTTGCTGTAGGTGTTGTTCTTGGACAACGAGTAGATAAAAAATTGAATGTTATTCATTATGCTAGTAAAACTCTTGATGCTGCTCAAAGAAATTATGCTACAACTGAAAAAGAGTTATTAGTTGTAGTTTTTGCTTGTGACAAGTTTAGACCTTATATTGTTGATTCAAAAGTCACGATTCATACTGATCATGCTGCAATTAGGTACCTTATGGAAAAGAAAGATGCTAAGCCAAGGCTTATTAGATGGGTGCTTCTTTTGCAAGAATTTGATTTATATATTGTAGATAGGAAAGGTGCTGATAATCCTGTTGCTGATAATTTGTCTAGATTGGAAAATATTGCTTATGATCCTGTTCCTGTTAATGATAGTTTTCCAAATGAATAATTGGCTGCAATAAAGGTGAGCTCGCGAGATAGTCCTTGGTATGCTGATTATGCTAACTTTATTGTTTCCAAGTAATTGCCTCCAACCTTTTCAGCTCAGCAAAGGAGGAAATTCTTTTATGACTTGAGGCATTATTTTTGGGATGACCCACACTTATATAAAGAAGGAGTGGATGGTGTTATGCGAAGATGTGTCCCCGAATATGAACAACAAGAGATATTGAGTAAGTGTCATGGTAGTGTTTATGGAGGACATCAAGCCGGAGATAGAACCGCACAAAAGGTTCTACGAGTCAGGTTTTTATTGGCCAACTCTCTTTAAAGATGCAAGAAAGTTTATTTTATCTTGTGATGAATGTCAAAGAGTTGGTAATATCTCTAGACGCAATGAAATGCCTATGAATTATACTCTTGTTATTGAACCATTTGATTGTTGGGGATTTGACTTCATGGGTCCTTTCCCTTCTTCAGAAGGTAACACTCATATACTTGTTGATGTTGATTATGTTACTAAATGGGTGGAAGCCATACCCACAAAAAGTGCTGATGGGGAGACCTCTTTAAAAATGCTTTTAGATGTTATTTTTCCTAGGTTTGGAGTACCTAGATATCTTATGACTGATGGGGGTTCTCATTTTATTCATGGTGGTTTTAGAAAAACTCTTGCTAAATATGGTATTAATCATAGAATTGCTTCAACTTATCATCCTCAAACTAGTGGGCAAGTAGAATTATCAAATAGAGAAATTAAATATATCTTGCAAAAGACTGTTAATAAATCTAGGAAAAATTGGGCTAGTAAGTTGAAGGAAGCATTGTGGGCTTATAGAACTGCTTATAAAAATCCTATGGGTATGTCTCCTTATAAAATGGTTTAATTATGGAAAAGCTTGTCATTTACCTTTAGAGCTAGAGCACAAAGCTTATTGGACTGTAAGAGAACTTAATAAAGATTTTAAACTTGCCGGTAAGAAAAGGTTGCTACAATTGAGTTCTTTAGATGAGTGGAGAAGTGAAGCTTATGAAAATTCTGAACTTTTTAAGGAGAAAGTTAAGAAATGGCATGATAGAAGAATTATTAAAAGAGAATTTAATATTGGAGATAAAGTCCTATTGTATCGGTCTCGTCTCAGATTTTTTGCAGGGAAATTACTCTCAAAATGGGAAGGACCATATGTCATTGTGGAGGTGTATCGTTCAGGGGCAATAAAAATTGCTTCACCGAAAGATGATGCCACACAAGTGGTGAATGGACAAAGACTCAAACATTATATTTCTGGAGATTCTTATAATGAAGATGTTGATGTTATTCGAGTGGTGACTCCGGAAACTTTCATCAAAGATCAAATTGATAGTCCTGCAGAGTTCGACTTCGAATAGGTAACTGTTTTGGTAGTAAAAAGTCCGCGTTTAACTTTCCGAACAATATTTTTGCTATTTTTAGAAAATATGAAAAATTACGAGATCGAATCGGAGTGGAGGAGACGCACGAGGGCGCGTCCCCATGTGGTGGCGCGGGCCCCACCCTGGCCGCGCCGCCATATGGGGACGGCTCCTCGGAGTCCCTCCCCCACTCGGGTTCGACCTGGTACTTTCCTTTTGTCCTGAAATTTTTTGCTATATAATCCCCCGGATCCCCCGAGATCCGTATATCGTCTTCTCGTCGTGTTTTGTTTCGACCTGTTTCTGTTCAGATGTCGTCGCAAGGTTCATCCTCAGAAGATTATGCAACGCGTCGCAAACGTGAGCTCCTCCAGGATCTAGATCAAGGAACTTTCGTTGGATGGGCGGAAGAGGAAAGGGTCGTGACAAGATGGAAAGAGATGAATGAGAGTTTCAAGGAGGAAGTGAAGAAGATGTCATCAATAAAAAGAGAGCAGCAAGCTGTGGGGAGTAAGCCAATCTTAGTGGGATCGGTTAACACTCAACGTTCTTTTTCTCATAACTTGGAGGGACCTTTACCACCTGCCCCAAACCTCAACTCTTTCCCTGCTATGGAGGAAGCTTTTCGGGCTACCGATGAGTTTTGTGATCAATACCGTGTTCTGAGAAGGGAAGTGGAGATACTTCAGGAGGAGAACAACCGACTTCGCAGAATGCTAGAGCGGTTCCTCACTCCCATCAGGATCGTCCCACCATCACCACCGAAGGAGTAATTCATCATTGGTATTGGCACCCCCTTAGCTTGTTCCAAGCTTGGGGGGAGTGCCGCGGTATCACATCATCACTATCTTTTACCTTTTTACTGTCGAGTAGTGTCATATCATGAGTAGGGAAGTTATCATATAAGATGGTTTGCAGTGTGGAAGTATCTCTCTTTTAGTTGGTTATCTATGTATCCCTTGGTGTGAGTTATCGTTATGTAATATTAATGAGAAGTTTTATCATTTATGTTTTGCACACCTTATTTTAGTTTGCAATTTCTGTTATATGATTGATCTTGTTGTTAGTATTGATATCACTTTGGGAGCATCAAGTAAATCTATTTGGTTTTGGCAAACTTAGCATTGGTCAACAACAACAATACTTTGAGGCTTAAGTAGAAAAGAGGGAAGTACATGTAGATATATTATTTCATTATCTTTCTTTCTTGTTAGCTAATGAGCTTAGTATTCTGAAGTTAAAATTGTTTGTGCTAACAAGGAAGATGCATGATTGTTTCTATCACATGTATATTTGTTTGTTTTCCTCAACTCTTATGCTTGCTAACCAACCTTGCTAGCCAAAGACCTGTACTGAGAGGGAATGCTTCTCGTGCATCCAAAACCTTAAACCAAACCCATGCCATTTGTGTCCACCATAACTACCTATTATGTGGTATTTTGCGCCACTCCAAGTAAATATTTCATGTGCTACCTTTAAACAATTCAAAAGTTATTATCTCTTATTTGTGTCAATGTTTTATAGCTCATGAGGAAGTATGTGGTGTTTTATCTTTCAATCTTGTTGGATAGACTTTCACCAATGGACTAGTGGCATATCGCTTATCCAATAATTTTGCAAAAAGAGCTGGCAACGGGGTGCCCAGCCCCAATTGATAACTTTCATTAATAATTCTCTTCACATGTTTTTCCCTGATTTATCAGTAAGCAACTTAATTTTGCAATAGACACTCCTCCATGGTATGTGAAATGTTGGAAGGCACTCGAGGATTCAGTTAGCCATGGCTTGTGAAAGCAAAGGTTGGGAGGAGTGTCATCTATAAATAAAACTAAAATACATGTGTAAACAAAAGAGAAGAGGGATGATCTACCTTGCTGGTAGAGATAACGTCCTTCATGGGAGCCGCTCTTTGGAAGTTTGTTTGACAAGGGGGTTAGAGTGCCCACTACCATTTGTTGACAACAACAAACACCTCTCAAAACTTTATCTTTATGCTCTCTATATGATTTCAAAACTTAAAAAGCTCTAGCACATGATTTAATCCCTGCTTCCCTCTGTGAAGGGCCTATCTTTTACTTTTATGTTGAGTCAGTAAACCTATTTCCTTCTATCTCAAGCAAGCAATTGAGTTGTTGTGATCCAACCATTTATATTGTGATCTATTTAAACATGTCTCTTATTCTTCCTTGTTTGGTACAAAATTTTATCTGAATGAATATAACTTTGAAGGTTATCAAT
The DNA here is from genome assembly GCF_022539505.1 of Lolium rigidum. Classification (NCBI taxonomy): domain Eukaryota; kingdom Viridiplantae; phylum Streptophyta; class Magnoliopsida; order Poales; family Poaceae; genus Lolium; species Lolium rigidum. The sequence goes on along the minus strand of NC_061510.1, from coordinate 342,416,986 downwards.
GATTATGACGAGATTGTTATGATTGAGCGTGAAAATTCTACCATATAAGCTCTAATATAAAGGCTCTGCTCGAAAGATAAGTACAATATGTTAATTGTTCTTTGACCAAGAACGAAGTTTGCCCTCACCAATTATGATTTCATATGCACCTTCATTTGTGATTTCTCTTTACTTGTTTCAAGATTGAGTTATATGAGGAAGTTGTTTACTAGAATGTCTTGTGTGAATTAATAAATGTGATGCTTCTTGTCCGTATTTTATTTCTCGACTCTTCACTCCATAAACATGTGGTCTTGTTTACTAAGTTCAGTTTCGCTTGGGGACAAGCGAGGTCTAAGCTTGGGGGGAGTTGATACGTCCATTTTGCATCACTATTTTATATCATAATTTACTGTTATTCACTGATATATTTCATATTTAGAGATGATACTTATGTTATTTCACCTATTTTTCATGTTTCATGATTATTGGAGAATTACTCACTGGAGTCAGAATTCTGCTGGAAAAAGCACCGTCAGGATACAATATTTCTGAAGATCAACAATTGACGGAAAATATACCGAAGCTCCTATTTTTCCAGATGACAGAGCCAGCCAAAAGGGGAAGCTGAGGAGAGCCGCCATGGGCCCTCCCCATGGGCCGGCGCGGCCACCAAGGTCGGCGCACCGCCACGTGGGGAGGGGGCCCACGACCCCCTCAGCCATCTCCCTTTCGCGTACTTCATCTGCCAGAAACCCTAAGCTGCGGGGGGGACATCGAGGATAGTCATCGCCGCCTCCTCGAGGCGGAAAACACTAGAGAGGAGCTCTCCGGCAGGCAGAAATCTGTCGGGGAAATTCCCTCCCGGAGGGGGGAAATCATCGCCATCGTCACCGTCATCGAGCTGGACTTCATTGGGATCATCATCATCTCCACCACCGACACCGTCATCTCCACCGTTGCACCTCGTCTCCGCTGTAACATCTAGGGTTGAATCTTGAGTATTTCATAGGGGAAACTCTCCCGGTGTTGATTACTCCTTGTTATTGATGCTATTGAGTGAAACCGTTGAATCAAGGTTTATGTTCAGATTGTTATCCATCATAATATCACCTCTGATCATGTTCCATATGATGTCTTGTGAGTAGTTCGTTTAGTTCTTGAGGACATGGGTGAAGTCTAAATGTTAGTAGTGAACTATGTTGAGTAATATTTACTGGTTTGATATTTAAGTTGTGGTGTCATTCTTCTAGTGGTGTCATGTGAACGTCGACTACATGACACTTCACCTTTATGGGCCTAGGGGAATGCATCTTGTATTCGTTTGCTAATTGTGGGGTTGCCGGAGTGACAAGCAACTCTGAACCCCCGTTGGTATATCGATGCATGAGGGATAGCGAGGATCTCGCAGTATAAGGTCGTGGTTAGATTTATCTTAATTACTTTCTTGTATTTGCGGATGCTTGCAAGGGGTTTAATCACAAGTATGTATTAGTCCTAGGAAGGGCGGTGCATTAGCATAGGTTCACCCACACAACACTTATCAAAACAATGAAGATTAATCAACTATATGAAGCGAAAGCACTAGACTAAATTCTCGTGTGTCCTCAAGAACGTTTGGTCATCATAAGTAAACAAACCGGCTTGTCCTTTGTGCTAAAAAGGATTGGGCCAGTTGCTGCAATTATTATTCTCGCATTTTACTTACTTGTATTTTATTTATCTGCTATATCAAAACCTCCTGAAAACTTGTCTATGAGCATTTACAGTGAATCCTTCATCGAAACTGCTTGTCAACACCTTCTGCTCCTCGTTGGGTTCGACACTCTTATTTATCGAAAGTGCTACGATACACCCCCTATACTTGTGGGTCATCAATCACAAGCTCTCAAAGAGTGGTAAACGCATATGCTTGTGCTCACCCACGCAAATCCTGGAGAATCCCTAAATAGAACTACTTCTCCCCCTTTGGCATCGAAACGCCAAAAAGGGAAAGGAGTGATGCAACACGCCCCAAGGTAATCACTCCGAGCCCGTCTCGGACTCATACTCATGTTCATTGTCCTCTGCGGCTGGTGGAGAGGTGCGAGAGATGCTGCTCCTCATAAGACTCTGCTCAATCTTGGACCAATGAACCTGAGAGGAGTGCCAACTGCTTTAGGTAGGGTGGACAGGAGGCTGAGGAGGAGAACCTTTCTCACCACTAAGCTTATGAAGAATTACCGCCTGAGTGTGCTGGATGTTGGCGTGCTCACGACTAGCATGGAAGTTCTCCTTGTGGATCTCAATGTTCATGCACAGAACATTCCTCTAGAACCAGTTCAGCTTCTTCACCTCCTTATGAATGAAAGGAGAAGCAGTCGAACGACCGTGGGCGGTGCCACTAGAACGGCATCTCCCATAAACGAACTAGTAGTAGGGGCAGCAGGGGCCGCTGGCTTCCTCTTCACAGTGCCTTCTTGACCTTATGTTCCACATAAGGATACAGACTCAAATCCTCAGCCACAATAGTGTCATTAATAAGAAGTTGTACGTATGGTGCATATGGAAGAGAAGTACGGGATACCTTGGCATCAAAGATCTCATGAAAGATATAGTCCATCACATCAACAGTGAAATATCTAGTCTCATCACCATCATGTGCACACTAGTGCACCGCGAATAGCATCATTGTTCCCACCGCTTTGCAATGGTGGACTGGAAAAAGCGAAGGAGATGATCGTGTGTAGGAAGTAGACCAGTAATAGTGCCAACAGCTGCAGATGTTGTGTAGAGATGATAAAGCACATCCTTATATGTGCGGTTAGGATGATGGAGACGGTGATGACCATTGAAAGGATAGCTAAGAAGCTGAGCAAACTTGTGGAAAGTGGCCAGACATGGAGAAGAGCTAGACATCCACTGCATTGCACGGTCATCATCCTTCTTGATAGCAAGAGTGGCATATAAGAGTTGTATGAGGGGAATATTGTAGTTGCACTTGATCTTCCTAAGCTTGTGCAACCCCATCCTCTCTGTCACCCAAACTGCATCTGCAAAGTGGCTGTTGTCTGAGAGTTGATCTAGATCAATAGATTGCATTGGCCTCACTTTTGGCCTCAGTTCATTGATGTCCTTAAAAATGAATAGCTGCTCCATGCACCAAAAATGGGGATCCTCAATGTCAAACTCCCTCTCTACTTCCTCATATCAGTTTTTTTGCCTTATAGCAGCATAGGCAACAGAGTCCATATACTTGTGATTGGGCCTTGTGTCCTTGCCTTTACGCCGCATGATGGCAGACTTCCTTCGAGCTGACTGACCAATATCATCACTGGAACAAGCAAAGCGAGGGCGACACCTCGTACGTTCAAAATGCGAACCACCTGTGATATGACATAGAGGGATAGCATGTAGGAAAGTGAGCTCATAAGTCATGAAGGATACAGCGGAATACTATATATACATACTAGGAGTCGATAAATTTTTATATATGGTAGTTCAAAAGAGAATGCAGCAGGAACAACATTCCCATGATGGATATTCCGGTGTATTCCAGGGGCGGATAATCCAGACAGACCGGATATTCTGGCCCATGTCAGGACCGGATAATCCGGCCTAACGAAACATCACTCAAATCTGACCAAAAGCAAGTCTAGCAACATATCGGCCTCATAGCATGTAAATGTACAAACAATTTTGAACCACTAGACAAACATATCATCCAAGAAAATAGCACATATGAATCGCAACACCTAGGGTTAGGGATTGTGTGCCATACCCTCATCCATTGGAGGAACTGCTTGGAGGAGATGAAAGCTAGGAAGGAGAGGATCCCGATCCAGCCAAAAAAAACGCGAGAGGGGCCGGATGGAGACGCTCCAGCGAGAAGGAGGGGCATCGGCGGCTGTAGGAGGAGAGAGAGGCGCGGGGTGAGGAAAGGTTCAATGGAACTCCCCTCCCCGCGACCTCTCCTTGATAATTTTCGTAGCCAGCCCAGGCTAGATATTCTGGCCCCAACTTGGGGCCGATATTCTGGCCAGGCCAGATATTCCGGTCATACTTTGGGTCAGATAATCCAGTTTTCTGGAAAAATTCCAGAAAACTGGAAATCTGGCCTATCTTTGTTGGGTATTTTCATAATCCCATATATGATACAATATATTGAATATCATGCCATGTATAGGATGCAAATTGGCCAATAAGATGAGACAACCAACAATATCCGACCGATGCCACTCAAGCTCTAAGTTTTAACCAAAACATGACTTTTGAGCAAGATGGAAATGGTTAAAGATGAGAAAAGGCTTGGGTTTGGAGGGCACAAACCGTAGATGGTACATGATAACTCAAGTTTGCAAGATTTAGCAAATAAATGCCAAACATGAGTGATTTCCCATAAGAACACAAAGATGGCAAATAAAGCCCGATGAAATAGAAATAGAGTGTGGATTTTGTACACGCAGGTATGGGTAAGGAAGCAATCTGTACGGTCCAGGAGCTGGTTGCTTTGAGATCTGGAAAAAAATAATGGAAGAGGAATTCATGTGCGTGCACTTCTTCCGTCCACACGGACATTCTGTCCAAGAGCGACTGGCGCAGTCGTCACTGCCCATCTCCCGTCAACACTATTTACTCCGTAGGCATGCACAGAGAAACGCAGATCCACTCCGGCCGGGACTCTATTTCCCAGGTCTCCTCAAGTTCCTCCGCCCAGGTTCTCGCTCTCCCCACCGGCCGGCAGGTGCAGTACATCGCCGACGGACCACCGGAGCTCAGCCTTGTCACGTTGCTGCGGGTGCGGGAGCTGCTCAGGCGCTCCGCCTCGGCCACTGCGGGTTGGAAGGAGCAGGGCATCAGGAAAAAGTCGTCGTCCAAGACAAAGATGGCGATGGTGCACGCGTTGTCCGCTTTGGCGGCAGATGCCGACGACGTGCTCTTGCTGCTCGACCTGCCGGATTTGGCGCTGTACCGCATGCTAGAGGAGTTGTCCCCAGTGTTGGCTTGCTGCCATGGCATGCGTCTGGCGGGGCTAAGGGACAGCTGCTCCACGGTCAGCCTTTGGGCGCGCCATGTTTTACGGAAATGGTGTCGCGGCGGTGAGCTGGCCGAGACGATCCTTCGTGGTGCATCGACTAGTCACGCCATCAAAACATTTGGCTAATGCCATCTCGCGTACCAGCGACGCTGCGGGCGGGGTGAGCTCGTGGAACAAAAATCAGACGTGGCCGCGTCGGTGGTCGTACAACGTGCCGGTGAGACGAGCGCCTAGGCTGACCTGCCGGTGTATGCCGGAAATCGCCGCGTCCAGGTGCGACACGGCCGTGCGTCCCGACTTGTTGTTCTTGGGTGGCGGCGGTTCACGGCGGAGTAGAAGAAGACAGGTAAAGGGATATTTTATCAGAGCAGCTTCCGCTAGCGTAGTGGAAGCCGCTGCCAGGAGCGCGCAGAGCAAAGGACGACGCGGTCACCGACGAATTTGCTGCCATGGTGGTGTTGCTTGAAGACGATGACTCTTCCTCGTGATTTAAAAGGAAGTCAACCACAAAAACAAAATCGAGTCGAAAAGCTGCAAAAAATGTAACCCAAAAATGCAGATCGAGTTGCAAATCGAAGGGAAAAAATTCCTTACATTTGGTCCTATTCTATTGCAGGCTTAGTAATCTCGATTAGGAGGGGATTTTGCAAGCACAGAGAAGCTGGAGAGGTGAGATCAGATCGGAGAAGAGAAGGCAGGGAAGTGGAGGCGACGGAAGGGATCAACTAGAGAAATGATGGAGGAAGGAGATGGAGAAAAGCATGTCCCGACAATCCCATGTGCCTGCCTCGATGTCTAGGGAATCTGTCTCACTGTGCTTCCACTGCTGCAAGACTGGGACACAAGTCAATTCCTCTAACTTTTCTTTTCTCCGGATCTCAAAGCATCCTACTCCTCTGAACGGTAATGATTGCTTCCTCACCCATACTTGTGTGTACAAAGTTATTTCTGATACAAATAACAACAACTGTTCACAAAGAAGAGGGCGGTGGCCTAGGCCACCATGTATGAGTGTTATGGTATGGCAGCGCGAAGATATATCTTGGGTCCAAAACCAATACTCATCATTGAAGCTCACATATCAACATATGATATAAATAGAATAATTTCTTACTATTGGCATTATGGGGGGATAGCTCAATAATTTAAACCGCACTCCTCCTATCTCCATGCCCACATCTAAACTAGATAAAGTTTTCAGAATAAGATGTGTTTGCAAGATGGTCAATCTATACTCCTCGAATCAATGATATTTAGCTCATTCCTCAAATAGCAAAACCTTGCTTCATCAAGAGGCTTCGTGAATATATTGGCGAGTTGGTCTTTGGTTGGAACATAACATAGCTTAATATCACCACGGGCAACATGATCCCTTATGAAATGATTATGGATCTCAGTATGCTTCGTTCTTAAAGTTGCACCGGATTATAGGCAATCTTGATGGAACTTTCATTATCACGTTAAAGAGGCACTTTGTCACAAGTGACACCATATTCCTTTAAAGTTTGCCTCATCCATAACAATGGAGTGCATCCACTTGCGACAGAAACATATTCGGCTTCGGCGGTGGAGAGAGATATACAACTTTGCTTCTTAGAAGACCAACACACCAAGGACCTACCAAGAAACTGGCATGCCCCATAAGTTGATTTCCTATCATCCTTATCCCCCGCCCAATCCGCATCCATGTATCCACTAAGATAGAAACTTGAGCCCTTATGATACCAAAGACCATATCTTAGGGTACCAACCAAATATCGAAAGATTCTTTTGAGAGCCATCATGTGGCTCTCCTTAGGAGAGGCTTGATACCTTACACGCACACGAACACTCAACACTATGTTCGGTCTAGATGCACAAAGGTAAAGCAAGGATCCAATCATGGAGCGATATACCTTTTGATCCACCTATTTACCATTGGGATCTAGTGCAAGATGACATTTGTTAACCGTAGGAGTGGCCACAGCCTTCATGTCCTTCATCTTGAACCTTTTGATCATGTCTTGGAGATATTTTGCTTGATTGATGAAAGTTCCTTCTCTCAATTGCTTCTCAAAACGAAGAAAGAACCTCATCTCTCCCATCATAGACATCTCAAACCTATCGGTCATAAGCTTTGAAAATTCATCATTGAAAGATTTGTTAGTAGAGCCAAAGATAATATCATCAACATATAATTGGCAAACGAAAAGCTCCCCGTTGACCCTCTTAGTAAAAAGAGTGGGATCGATTAGCCCAACATCAAACCCACGGTCTAACAACAATTCTTTAAGGTGCTCGTACCAAGCTCTAGGAGCTTGTTTGAGACCATAAAGTGCTTTTTCAAGATTATAGACATGGTTAGGAAAGTTGGGACCCTCAAACCCCGGGGGTTGCTTAACATAAACCTCTTCATGCAAAGGACCATTAAGAAAAGCATCGTTCACATCCATTTGTTGTAACTTAAAATTACGATGTGATGCATATGCAAGAAGGATACAGATGGACTCAAGGCAAGCCACGGGAGCATAAGTTTCACCAAAGTCAATTCCCTAAATTTGGGAGAAACCTTGAGCTACCAATCTTGCCTTGTTCCTCACAATAATTCCATTCTCATCTTGCTTATCCTTGAATATCCATTTAGTGCCTATAACATTGCGGCACTCCTTTGGATTCTCTACTAAAGTCCACACTTTGTTGCGCTCGAAGTTGTTGAGTTCATCGTGCATAGCATCCAACCAATCCATATCTTCAAGAGCTTCAGATACTTTCTTTGGTTCCACCAAGGAGATATTGAAGGGAATCGTAGCATAGAAAACAAAAAAATTCCTAGCGCAAGAACGAAACACAAGCCAAGATCTAATCTAGAAGACGGTAGCAACGAGGGGATCACGAGACTAACCCTTGAAGATTTACAAATACTACGAGATTAGATCTCGTTGTTGTAGAAGATGATCACTTACCGCTTTCAAAAGCGCGTAGAAGATCTTGACGGTGCCACAATCGGGCAGCACCTCCATACTCGGTCACACGTACGGTGTTGATGAAGACGACGTCCTCCTCCCTGTTCCAGCGGGCAGAGGAAGTAGTAGATCCTCCTCAGAATCCCGGCAGCACGACGGCGTGGTGGCGGTGGTGGTGGAGAACTCCGGCAGGGCTTCGCCTATGCGCTGCGGGAGTAGTATGTGGAGGAGGAGAGGCTAGGGTTTGGGGAGAGGGGGGTCTTGGGCGCCGGCCACTAGGGGGCTGCGGCCAAGATGTGGCTTGGGGGTGGCCGGCCCCCTCCCCTTGCTCCTCATTATATAGGTGGAAGCCCCAAGAGTTGTAGTCCAAGTCTTCGAATAAGACCCCAACAACAAAACCTACTCAAGGGGGAAGTCCTACTCAAGGTGGGACTCCCACCTTTCCTTGAGGGGGGGTGGCTGGCCACCTTAGGTGGAGTCCACCTGGGACTCCCCCCCCTTTAGGTTGGCCGGCCATGCTAGTGGAGTCCCTCCGGGACTCCACCTTCCATAGTGATTTCTTCCGGACTTTTCTAGAACCTTCTAGAACCTTCCATAAATGCACCGGATCATTTTCAAACTTGTAAAATGACTTCCTATATATGAATCTTATTCTCCGGACCATTCCGGAACTCCTCGTGATGTCCTGGATCCCATCCGAGACTCCGAACAAAACTTCGAACTCCATTCCATATTCCATATCTGCTTAAACGACATCAAATCTTAAGTGTGTCACCCTACGGTTCGCGAACTATGCAGACATGGTTGAGACTTCTCTCCGACCAATAACCAATAGCGGGATCTGGAGATCCATAATGGCTCCCACATATTCAACGATGACTTAGTGATTGAATGAACCATTTACATACGATACCGATTCCCTTTGTCACGCGATATTTTACTTGTCCGAGGTTTGATCATCGGTATCTCTATACCTCGTTCAACCTCGTCTCCTGACAAGTACTCTTTACTCGTACCGTGGTATGTGGTCTCTTATGAACCATTCATATGCTTGCAAGCTAATTTAGACGACATTCCACCGAGAGGGCCCAGAGTATATCTATCCGTCATCGGGATGGACAAATCCCACTGTTGATCCATATGCCTCAACTATTACGAAGGACGAAACCCACATAAACCTTCCAAAGCCGCCGCCATCGCGAAGCCAAGATCTGGGGGACAGGAGTCTCTGTTCCGGCACCCTGCCGGAGCGGGGAAGTGCCCCCGGAAGGCTTCTCCATCGACACCGCTGCCATCTCCACCGCCATCTTCATCACCGCTGCTGCTCCCATGAGGAGGGAGTAGTTCTCCATCGAGGCTCGGGGCTGTACCGGTAGCTATGTGGTTCATCTCTCTCCTATGTACTTCAATACAATAATCTCATGAGCTGCCTTACATGATTGAGATTCATATGATGATGCTTGTAATCTAGATGTCATTGTGCTAGTCAAGTGAGTTTTACTTATGTGATCTCCGGAGACTCCTTGTCCCACGTGTGTAAAGGTGACGAGTGTGTGCACCGTGTGGGTCTCTTAGGCTATATTTCACAGAATACTTACTCACCGTTATGAATGGCGTAGTGAAGTGCTTATTTATATCTCTTTATGATTGCAATGTGTTTTGTATCACAATTTATCTATGTGCTACTCTAGCAATGTTATTAAAGTAGTTTTATTCCTCCCGCACGGTGTAATGGTGACAGTGTGTGCATCCGTGTTAGTACTTGGCGTATGCTATGATCATGATCTCTTGTAGATTGTGAAGTTAATTATTGCTATGATAGTATTGATGTGATCTATTCCTCCTACATAGTGTGAAGGTGACAGTGTGCATGCTGTGTTAGTACTTGGTTTAGTCGTGTTGATCTTTCTTGCACTCTAAGGTTATTTAAATATGAACATTGAATTGTGGAGCTTGTTAACTCCGGCATTGAGGGTTCGTGTAATCCTACGCAATGTGTTCATCATCCAACAAAAGAGTGTAGAGTATGCATTTATCTATTCTGTTATGTGATCAATGTTGAGAGTGTCCACTAGTGAAAGTCTAATCCCTAGGCCTTGTTCCTAAATACTGCTATCGCTGCTTGTTTACTGTTTTACTGCGTTACTACTGCTACGTTACTACTGCTCATATGCATTCATACCACCTGTATTTCACTATCTCTTCGCCGAACTAGTGCACCTATTAGGTGTGTTGGGGACACAAGAGACTTCTTGCTTTGTGGTTGCAGGGTTGCACGAGAGGGATATCTTTGACCTCTTCCTCCCTGAGATCGATAAACCTTGGGTGATCCACTTAAGGGAAACTTGCTCGCTGTTCTACAAACCTCTGCTCTTGGAGGCCCAACATTGTCTACAAGAATAGAAGCTCCCGTAGACATCGAGCACTTTTCTGGCGCCGTTGCCGGGGAGGAAAGGTAAAAAGGCACTCATACTCTGGTTCCAGGTAACAGTACTTTTCTGGCGCCATTGTGTTTGTGCTCGAAGCTATTTCCTTTAGATCCTGCAATTACATCTTTTTGTTTCTTGTTTACACTAGTTTGGCATAATGGACAACAATGAGCTTCTTATTCTATTTCCTGATTTGAAACATGGATTGTTTGATGCGAAAATTAAAAAACCTATGAAATCTTATTTGCATGCTGGTAGTAATATTAGTATGAACGCTTTGAACACCATTGTTGATAATGATATAGAAAGTTCTAAGCTTGGGGAAGCTGGTTTTCATGATCTTTTTAGTCCCCCAAGCATTGAGGAGAAAATTTTCTTTGATAATACTTTGCCTCCTATTTATGATGATTATAATGATAGTGGTCTTTTGGTGCCACCTACTATGGAGAGTAAATTTTGTTGTGATTATACTATGCCTCCTACACTTGATGAGAATAATAATGATAGCTACTTTGTTGAATTTTCTCCCACTATAACTAATAAAATTGATTATGCTTATGTGGAGAGTAATAATTTTATGCATGAGACTCATGATAAGAATGTTTCATGTGATAGTTATATTGTTGAGTTTGCTCATGATGCTACTGAAAGTTATTATGAGAGAGGAAAATATGGGTATAGAATTTTTCATGTTACTAAAACACCTCTCTATGTGCTGAAATTTTTGAAGCTACACTTGTTTTATCTTCCTATGCTTGTTACTTTGCTCTTCATGAACTTGTTTATTTACAAGATTCCTATGCATAGAAAGCATGTTAGACTTAAATTTGTTTTGAATTTGCTTCTTGATGCTCTCTTTTGCTTCATACTCTATTTTTCATGTGAGCATCATTAAAACTGCTGAGCCCATCTTAACGGCTATAAAGAAAGAACTTCTTGGGAGATAACCCATGTGTTATTTTGCTACAGTACTTTGTTTTATATTTGTGTCTTGGAAGTTGTTTACTACTGTAGCAACCTCTCCTTATCTTAGTTTTATGTTTTGTTGTGCGAAGTAAAGTCTTTGATAGTAAAGTAAGTACTAGATTTGGATTACTGCGCAGTTCCAGATTTCTTTGCTGTCACGAATCTGGGTCTACCTCCCTGTAGGTAGCTCAGAAAATTAAGCCAATTTACCTGCATGATCCTCAGATATGTACGCAACTTTCATTCAATATGAGCATTTTCATTTGAGCAAGTCTGGTGGCCTAATAAAATCCATCTTTACGGACTGTTTTGTTTTGACAGATTCTGCCTTTTATTTCGCATTGCCTCTTTTGCTATGTTGGATGAATTTCTTTGATCCATTAATGTCCAGTAGCTTTATGCAATGTTCAGAAGTGTTAAGAATGATTGTGTCACCTCTGAACATGTTAATTTTTATTGTCCACTAACCCTCTAATGAGTTGTTTCGAGTTTGGTGTGGAGGAAGTTTTCAAGGGTCAAGAGAGGAGGATGATATACTATGATCAAGGAGAGTGAAAGCTCTAAGCTTGGGGATGCCCCGGTGGTTCATCCCTGCATATTTCAAGAAGACTCAAGCATCTAAGCTTGGGGATGCCCAAGGCATCCCCTTCTTCATCGACAAATTATTAGGTTCCTTCTCTTGAAACTATATTTTTATTCGGTCACATCTTATGTACTTTACTTGGAGCGTCTGTATGTTTCTTGTTTTTGTTTTTGTTTGAATAAATGCTTGTGTGGGAGAGAGACACGCTCCGCTGGTTCATATGAACACATGTGTTCTTCGCTTTATCTTTTAGTGTTCATGGCGAAGGTTAAAACTGCTTCGTTCATTTTTATATGGTTGGAAACGGAAAATGCTACATGTAGTAATTGGTAAAATGTCTTGGATAATTTGATACTTGGCAATTGTTGTGCTCATGTTTAAGCTCTTGCATCATATACTTTGCACCCATTAATGAAGAAACACTTAGAGCTTGCTAATTTGGTTTGCATATTTGGTTTCTCTAGAGTCTAGATAATATCTAGTATTGAGTTTTGAACAACAAGGAAGACGGTGTAGAATCTTATAATGTTTACAATATGTCTTTTATGTGAGTTTTGCTGCACCGTTCATCCTTGTGTTTGTTTCAAATAACCTTGCTAGCCTAAACCTTGTATCGAGAGGGAATACTTCTCATGCATCCAAAATCCTTGAGCCAACCACTATGCCATTTGTGTCCACCATACCTACCTACTACATGGTATTTATCCGTCATTCCAAAGTAAATTGCTTGAGTGCTACCTTTAAAATTCCATCATTCACCTTTGCAATATATAGCTCATGGGACAAATAGCTTAAAAACTATTGTGGTATTGAATATGTACTTATGCACTTTATCTCTTATTAAGTTGCTTGTTGTGCGATAACCATGTTTCGGGGACGCCATCAACTAATCTTTGTTGAATATCATGTGAGTTGCTATGCATGTCCGTCTTGTCCGAAGTAAGAGAGATCTACCACCTTAATGGTTGGAGCATGCATATTGTTAGAGAAGAACATTGGGCCGCTAACTAAAGCCATGATTCATGGTGGAAGTTTCAGTTTTGGACATATATCCTCAATCTCATATGAGAATAATAATTGTTGCCACATGCTTATGCATTAAAGAGGAGTCATATTTGTTGTCCATGTTGTCCCGTTATGGATGTCTAAGTTGAGAATAATCAAAAGCGAGAAATCCAAAATGCGAGCTTTCTCCTTAGACCTTTGTACAGGCGGCATGGAGGTACCCCATTGTGACACTTGGTTAAAACATGTGCATTGCAAAGATCCGGTAGTCCAAGCTAATTAGGACAAGGTGCGGGCACTATTAGTATACTATGCATGAGGCTTGCAACTTGTAAGATATAATTTTCATAACTCATATGCTTTATTACTACCGTTGACAAAATTGTTTCATGTTTTCAAAATAAAAGCTCTAGCACAAATATAGCAATCGATGCTTTCCTCTTTGAAGGACCATTCTCTTTACCTTTATGTTGAGTCAGTTCACCTATCTCTCTCCACCTCAAGAAGCAAACACTTGTGTGAACTGTGCATTGATTCCTACATACTTGCATATTGTACTTGTTATATTACTCTATGTTGACAATTATCCATGAGATATACATGTTACAAGTTGAAAGCAACCGCTGAAACTTAATCTTCCTTTGTGTTGCTTCAATACCTTTACTTTGATTTATTGCTTTATGAGTTAACTCTTATGCAAGACTTATTGATGCTTGTCTTGAAGTACTATTCATGAAAAGTCTTTGCTTTATGATTCACTTGTTTACTCATGTCATTACCATTGTTTTGATCGCTGCATTCATTACATATGCTTACAATAGAATGATCAAGGTTATGATGGCATGTCACTTCAGAAATTATCTGTGTTATCGTTTACCTGCTCGGGACGAGCAGGAACTAAGCTTGGGGATGTTGATACGTCTCCGACGTATCGATAATTTCTTATGTTCCATGCCACATTATTGATGTTATCTACATGTTTTATGCACACTTTATGTCATATTCGTGATTTTCTGGAACTAACCTATTAACAAGATGCTGAAGTGCCAGTTCCTGTTTTCTGTTGTTTTTGGTTTCAGAAATCCTAGTAACGAAATATTCTCGGAATCGGACGAAATCAACGCCCAGGTTCCTATTTTTCCCGGAACCATCCGGAACACCCGAGAGCCGCCGGAAGGAAGCCCCGGGGGCCCCACACCACACCCCGGCGCGGCCGGAGGGGGCCGCGCCGCCCTATGGTGTGGTGGCCCCGAGCCCCCTCCGAGGCTACCCTTCCGCCTATTTAAAGCCTCCGTCGCGAAAACCCTATTACGAAGGACGAAACCCACGGAAACCTTCCGCAGCCGCCGCCATCGCGAAGCCAAGATCCGGGGACAGGAGTCTCTGTTCCGGCACCCTGCCGGAGCGGGGAAGTGCCCCCGGAAGGCTTCTCCATCGACACCGCTGCCATCTCCACCGCCATCTTCATCACCGCTGCTGCTCCCATGAGGAGGGAGTAGTTCTCCATCGAGGCTCGGGGCTGTACCGGTAGCTATGTGGTTCATCTCTCTCCTATGTACTTCAATACAATAATCTCATGAGCTGCCTTACATGATTGAGATTCATATGATGATGCTTGTAATCTAGATGTCATTGTGCTAGTCAAGTGAGTTTTACTTATGTGATCTCCGGAGACTCCTTGTCCCACGTGTGTAAAGGTGACAGTGTGTGCACCGTGTGGGTCTCTTAGGCTATATTTCACAGAATACTTACTCACGGTTATGAATGGCGTAGTGAAGTGCTTATTTATATCTCTTTATGATTGCAATGTGTTTTGTATCACAATTTATCTATGTGCTACTCTAGCAATGTTATTGAAGTAGTTTTATTCCTCCTGCACGGTGTAATGGTGACAGTGTGTGCATCCGTGTTAGTACTTGGCGTATGCTATGATCATGATCTCTTGTAGATTGTGAAGTTAATTATTGCTATGATGGTATTGATGTGATCTATTCCTCCTACATGGTGTGAAGGTGACAGTGTGCATGCTATGTTAGTACTTGGTTTAGTCGTGTTGATCTTTCTTGCACTCTAAGGTTATTTAAATATGAACATTGAATTGTGGAGCTTGTTAACTCCGGCATTGAGGGTTCGTGTAATCCTACGCAATGTGTTCATCATCCAACAAAAGAGTGTAGAGTATGCATTTATCTATTCTGTTATGTGATCAATGTTGAGAGTGTCCACTAGTGAAAGTCTAATCCCTAGGCCTTGTTCCTAAATACTGCTATCGCTGCTTGTTTACTGTTTTACTG
The DNA here is from genome assembly GCF_022539505.1 of Lolium rigidum. NCBI lineage: Eukaryota > Viridiplantae > Streptophyta > Magnoliopsida > Poales > Poaceae > Lolium > Lolium rigidum. The sequence continues at coordinate 342,401,771 of NC_061510.1, read as the reverse complement.
CGTTACTACTGCTCATATTCATTCATACCACCTGTATTTCACTATCTCTTCGCCGAACTAGTGCACCTATTAGGTGTGTTGGGGACACAAGAGACTTCTTGCTTTGTGGTTGCAGGGTTGCATGAGAGGGATATCTTTGACCTCTTCCTCCCTGAGATCGATAAACCTTGGGTGATCCACTTAAGGGAAACTTGCTGCTGTTCTACAAACCTCTGCTCTTGGAGGCCCAACACTGTCTACAAGAATAGAAGCTCCCGTAGACATCACATAACCTTGTTATTAATAACATCCAATGTTCATGATCATGAAACTATGATCATCTATTAATCAACAAGCTAGTTATACAAGAGGCTTACTAGGGACTCCTTGTTGTTCACATAACACACATGTATCAATGTTTCGGTTAATACAATTATAGCATGGTATGTAAACATTATCATAAACACAAAGATATATTATAATAACTATTTTATTATTGCCTCTTGGGTATATCTCCAACAGTCTCCCACTTGCACTAGAGTCAATAATCTAGTTTACATTTGTAAAGATATAACACCTTGGCCTTCTGGTGCTTTATCATGTTTTGCTCACGGGAGATGTTTTAGTCAACGGATCTAACACGCTCAGAAACGTATATATTTTGCAATTCATTTGCGTCTCAACGTATCACTCATTTTCCAAATGAGTTGGCATTAAATATGTTTGGTCTTCTGGTGGAACCTTAATTCCGCGGTCTGAAATATGTCACTAATATTGTCACACATAATATAGGTTCAAAGTTCTGACACTATCGGAACTACACCAAGTTCTCAAAGAACTTCTGGACTTAACATCCTCAATCATTGTCTAAACAATGACATACTCTGCCTTCTTCTGTAGAATCCGTCACAATATTTAGAACACATCTAAATCTAGCATAGACTTATTCTAGCTCACTGTGCTACCTTTTAAACAACACTTAGCCTAATTGAGATTGAAATTTATTTTTATATGTGACCAAACAAATATCGGTGCAACACATTACAGCGATTTGTTTGTCATTACCCCATACAAAATTATATATATATCCTTGGTTCTTCTAAAGTACTCAAGAATATTCTTACTGTTTTTCAATGATCATCACATGAATCATTCTGGTACATGCTCCTAACTCTTTAGAGCACAAGACATCTGATTATGTACATATTATTCGTGATCTAAAATCACTCATGTGTTTTTACTCATTAAGTGTCAGACATACTCAAGTCTTGTAAAACCTTCACATGAAAAGAACACCTTCTTAATTTTATATTGAACTGCTTCAATATTCATTTTATGTACTTTTAACTTAAACTTATTATGTGCTTCAATCTATCTTCATAGATCTTGACACTAAATATGTTTCAGTTCATATCCTTTCATTGAAGTTAATTCTCAGTGAAACCTTGTTAATCAATTATATAATTACATTATTTACAACCAACTATATGTCATCTACATAAGTATTATAAATATGTCTCAGCGCTCCCACTTAATTTCTTGCAAATGCAAGCATCTTCATCGTTTCTGATGAAATCAAAAACTCTTTGACTATTTCATCCAGTGACGATTCCAACTCCGCGATACTCACTTCATCCATTTGAAGTTTGTATACCTATCTAGTATTCCACGGACCAGAAAAACTCTTGGTTGTATCTTGTATACACCTTTAATACACACTTCTAATAAGTAATGTATTTTCCATCCTACTAGCATATCTCATAAAAGAAATATGTAGTGATTACTAGAATAATCCACATAGACTATAAGCATTGCTACGGAAGATCTAATCTTATCGTAGTCAACTCTTTGAACTTTGTCGTAAACAACTTTTCGACAAGTCGAGCTTCTTCAAGGATATTTCATCCAAGTCCATCAATTTTATAGATCCATTTACTTTCAAAAAGTATTCATCTATCTTGGATTTCATGGCGCATAGCCATTTTAACAGAGTTAGAGCCCATCATAACTTCTTTGTATGTAGTTGGTTTATCATTGTTCATAACCAATCCTTTGTCCACAAATCATTTATTTGATCACAAAGTAAACCATATCTACAAGGTTCAATAGATACTTTGATCTCCATGACTATAACATTTTGTAGACATGGGAGGTATGATCTTCGTGGCCGCTTCCGGAACCATTTCCGATGTTGCGCTACTCTGATCATTATGCTCAGGTTCATAAACCTTATCAAGTAGTATTGTCCTCCCACTCAAATACTTCGCTAGAAAACAATTTCTTGGAAATAATCAAGTAACGTTAACAAACACTTTTGTCTTTTACTTCATAGTGGGAAGAATTTCCAACTCTGGGATAACAACAAAGACATTTATCCGATTTTGGTTGTAAACTTATTTACATATGCTATGCATACCAAAATTTAAGAAATGAATATTAATGTTCATACCCATGCCATAACTCGTATGGTGTCATTTCAACGGATCATGATGATGCTATATTCAGTGTAAAAGCGGTAGTCACTAAAGCATAATCCACAAAAATATAATGGCATCAATATTTTATCTCATCATTGACCCAACAAGGTTTGGATACGTCTCTTGGATACTTCATCATCACTATGATACTCCAAGAAATGTGAGTTGTAGAACAATTTCATAACTCTCTTAGATGTTCGCTAAAACTCGTAATTCAAATATTTCCACCATGATCCAATCATAGATATTTGACTTTTCTATTACGATGATTTCCACTTCATGCTGAAATTTATTTGAATCCATTCAAATGTTTCAAACTCCTTCCTTATCGAATATATCCACATATATATACTCAATTCCTTGTTGGAAGTTTTCATGAAGTAGAAGAATCTCCCGCACACAACTATGCCCGGTGAACCACGTACATCATCATGTATGTTTCCACTAAGTTAGTTGCCCGTTCAACTCTTGGCCTATGAACGGAATTTTAGTCATTCTCTTTAGAAAAGATTTGCAAGCGCCAAATGATTCAAAAATCAATTGACTCCAAAAATCCATTTGCATGAGTTCCTTCATGTGTTCCTTTCTAACATGACCTAAATGGCGGTTCCACAAATAAGTGGAATTCAAATCATTTGCCTTACGACATTTTAGCGTCAGTGTTATGTATGTGTATTTCACCATTAAGATTTATAATAACTTATCCATCGTACATGGAGTAATGTCATAATTTGAACAACTCATTGTTTTCATTTGACCAGAACAAAATAACAATTATTAAGTTCTTTATTATAAATTCTAAGGGCTAGGTAGAATGTCAATGACAAACATAATAACACTTTATTATGTTCCAGACGTGCATTATTACCATATTCCTTATCAGTCACTTAGGCCATCGTATTCTTGTATTGCGTTGTATTGTATGACATCTCATACCAACCAATCTGGTACAAATACCCAAGAATTTCATTATGTGACCAAACAAGGAATACATCCATAACATGTATATCATTTATATACACCTGAGCTAGACTTTCTAGTCTTTTCTTTCTTTCTGCCAATAATCTTTTGTAGTTTCTCTTTTAGCTTTCCTCATTATTCAGAAAAACACTTCAACATCAATAACTTCTAGGTTTGTTGGTCAAATACCAATAACCTTGAGGTTCTTACTTTGAAGTTGCTCGTCATATGACAAGTGTTCCGGATTTCACTATTAGTAACCTTTTAATATGATGAACAATTTCACTCATAATTTTATCCATCATATCATGACGACTTTTCGAGACCATGTCTGTACATGCTAGGCTCGTAAAGTTTAACCTCGTATTCGCATGTGCAAATCGGCTAGCACCCGTTGTATGCACACGTAGAATCTATAACACCCGATCATCACGTGATGCTTCGAAACGACGAGTCTTAGCAACGGTGCATACTAAGGACGATCACTTCATGGATATGCGAATATCGTTAGTGCCCCAATAGTTGGAGGATTGGGACGCCTGGCGTCTTCAACCTTCGTACATTCCCATAAAACTTATGAGTTTATGTAGTCTCACCAAATTATATTCTATCACCTTGCAATAAGGTCTTAGATATCACATATATCCCATACCTTGCTTATTTCCGAAAACAAAATTTTCAGCTCCTTACTTTTCAAACAGATTTGAACTTCAAGTTTCACGAAGACAAGATGACTTTAGGTACTAATTGAAACCATAGCTCTTTGAATCAACAATGTGAGGTTTACTAAAAGTTTGCAATAGGACTTAATCATTTCTTGATTCTTTAACAATACGGTACCAGTCCATAAAGTTACTTGTCAGACTTAACAGTATTTCTATCTCAATTACAAGACTAGCGCATGGTAGAAAACGGATGCCAATTCTACAAATTAATTCAAAATACTATTTGATACATCCAATTTGCATCACTATTTTATATCATAATTTGCTGTTATTCATTGATATATTTCATATTGGGACAAAATACTTATGTTATTTCATCTATTTTGCATGTTTCATGATTATTTGGGGATCGAGCACCGGAGCCAGGATTCTGCTGGAAAAAGCACCGTCAGGATGCAATATTTCGGAAGATCAACTGTGGAAGGGAGTTTTACCAAAAATCCTATTTTTCCAGATGACGGAGGAAGCCAGAAGGGGGAGCCAGCTGGACCCAGGGTGGGCCCACACCATAGGGTGGCGCGGCCCATGGCCTGGCCGCGCCACCATGTGGTGTGGAGCCCCCTCGGCCTCTTTCGCCTCCTTTTCTTCGTGAAACCCTTCGTCCCGAAGACCTAAGCCACAGAGGAATCCTCACGAAGGGCTACAGCCGCCTCTGCGGGGCGGAGAACACCAGAGAGAAAAGAGCTCTCCGGCGGGCAGGAATCCGCCGGGGAAATTCCCTCCCGGGGGGGAAATCGACGCCATCGTCACCGCCATCGAGCTGGACATCATCTCCATCACCATCATCATCATCTCCACCATCATCACCACCATCTCCACCGCTGGACATCGTCGCCGCTGTAGCAATTTGGGTTTGATCTTGATTGTTTGATAGGGGAAACTCTCCCGATACTGATTTCTACTTGTTGTTGATGCTATTGAGTGAAACCATTGAACCAAGGTCTATGTTCAGATTGTTATTCATCATCATATCACCTCTGATCATGTTCCATATGATGTCTCGTGAGTAGTTCGTTTAGTTCTTGAGGGCATGGGTGAAGTCTAAATGTTAGTAGTGAACTATGGTTGAGTAATATTCAATGTTATGATATTTAAGTTGTGGTGTTATTCTTCTAGTGGTGTCGTGTGAACGTCGACTACACGACACTTCACCATTTATGGGCCTAGGGGAATGCATCTTGTACTCGTTTGCCAATTGCGGGGTTGCCGGAGTGACAGAAACCTAAACCCCCATTGGTACATCGATGCAGGAGGGATCGCAGGATCTCAGAGTTTAAGGCTGTGGTTAGATTTATATTAATTACTTTCTTGTGGTTGCGGATGCTTGCAAGGGGTATAATCACAAGTATGTATTAGTCCTAGGAAGGGCGGTACATTAGCATAGGTTCACCCACACAACACTTATCAAAACAATGAAGATTAATCAACTGTATGCAGCGAAAGCACTAGACTAAAATCCCGTGTGTCCTCGAGAACGTTTGGTAATTATAAGTAAACAAACCGGCTTGTCCTTTGTGCTAAAAAGGATTGGGACACTCGCTGCAATTATTTCTCTCGCATTTTACTTACTCGTATTTATTCATCTGTTACATCAAAACCCCCTGAATACTTGTCTGTGAGCATTAACCCTTCATCAAAACTGCTTGTCAACACCTTCTGCTCCTCGTTGGGATCGACATTCTTACTTATCGAAGATACTACGATACACCCCCTATACTTGTGGGTCATCAAGACTATTTTCTGGCGCCGTTGCCGGGGAGTGAAGCGCTATTGGTAAGTGGAATTGGTAAGGAAAACCTTTACTTGTTTGTGCTGATTTTATTTCTGCCTGTCTGCTATAAGTCATTATGGAGAGATCTTCTCTTCAATTTCTATTTGGGAAATCTACTACTACTGCAACGGTAGTGGATGAGGCGCCAGGTGAGGAAGTAATACCATATAAAATACCTACGAAAATTATTGAACATGTTATGGATAACCGCTATGAAGGGGATGGAACTGTCCATCCCGGTGATCATTTAATTGTTTTTGCATGAATTATGCGGGTTATTCAAATGTGCAGGTATTGCTATGAATGAAGTTAGGAAGAAACTATTCTCTATATCGCTATCTGGTAAAGCGGCGCATTGGTATAAATTGCTGAAGAATGGTGATTCTCTTGATTGGGAGGACATTGTGCCTTTATTTTATTCCAAATTTTATCCTCCAAGTGAAATTCACAAAGATCGGAACCGCATATATAATTTCTGGCCTCATGATGGAGAGAGTATTGCCCAAGCTTGGGGGAGATTGAAGTCTTTAATGCTCAAATGCCCCATTCATGAGCTTCCTGGTAATATTATTATTGATAATTTCTATGCAAGACTTTCTTTTCAAGACAAGACCTTGCTGGATACTTCTTGTTCTGGATCATTTACACGCAATAAAGAAGAGTTTAAAAGGGACCTTCTTGATCGGATCCAAGAAAATACTGAAGGTTGGGAGAACAACAAAGATAGAGAATCAGGTATAATTTATGATTATAAATGCATTGAAGCTTTTATGGATACTGATACATTTCGTAATATGAGTGCTACATATGGTCTTGATTCTCAAGTTGCTGCAAACCTTTATAAAGCTTTTGCCTCTCATTATGAATTGCCTAAGAAGAATTTTGATAAGTATCATGAACCGTATAAAGATAAAATTGATTCATCTATTAATAAGTGTGTTGTAGTTGAAACTGCTGATCGTGTTATTCCTGAAGCTTATATTGAAAAAACTCCTTTTCCTGCTAAAATGAAAGAGTACTCAGTTATAAATAGTGTGGTTCATAAAAGTGAAAAGAAACCTATAGAACCTGAAGAACAAATAAAAGTTGAACCTGCTGTTGCAATAGTTAAAGATCTTGTGACTGAAAATGTGGAGGATGGTCATATTATTTTCTGTGAAGATGCACTACTGCAGAAATGCTTATAGCCTCCAAGTGATTAGTGACAGGTGAAATTGTGCCTGTCACTAGTAAGTGTATCAGTGACGGGCACATATAAGCCTGTCACTGATACAAAACACTAGTGACGGGCGTATAAAAAAGGATGTCACTGGTCTTTTTTTGAAAGGGCGGCGGAAACTGAAAATATTTTAGCGACAGGCTAATAAAAGAGCCTGTCACTAGCAATCTGTGTTCGCCCACCAGCTCCTCATCAACTGTGGCATGTAGACCGGTTCTTCCCACGCGCGTCGTAACTGGGCCGGCTGGAGACTTCTCGGACGCGACGTACGCGTAAGACCCGAGCGAGCTGGCCTCTCCTTGCATCGATCGGTGTAGGTACAGGCTCCCTCCCGCTCAAAAAAAAAAAAAGTTACAGGCTCCCTAAAAAAAGAAGGGTACAGGCTACAGGCTACAGGCTACAGGCTACAGGAGAGATTGGACGTGGCTGTATGCAGTACGAAGTAAACCGAGCTTGTTCTAGAACTCCATCAAAACAAATCGAGTACCCCATTACCCCATGACCCCGAGCCCTCCTAATCCCAACCGCAGCCGCGCTTCTCCCGATCGCAACTCCGCGCCGCCAGCCCACCCCAACGCTGCCGCGCCGCCAACACCGCCGCGCCGCCAACCCTGTCCAAAGCCGCCGCGCCGCCAACCCTGTCCAAAGCCGCCGCGCCGCCAACCCAGTCCAAAGCCGCAGCGCCACCAGCCCACTCCAACGCCGCCGCCCGACCTCCCTGATCCAATTGGAGAAACTCAAGTTATGTTGTTCTATTTCATCCCCTCGACCTCCCTGATTAACTTCTGAATTTACTTCCAAATTTGTTGTTCTATTTCCTTGATCCGATCAGGGAATCAACATATTTTTTCTTCTGTTTTCTTGATCCGATAGGGGAATCACCAGATTTTTTATTTTATTTTCTTGATCCAATCTGGGAGTATTCAGATAAGGAATTGGATTTACCATGCAAAGACCTAGAACGATGGTACAAGGATGTCTAGCAGCCGGAGGCACTTGGCCAGACCGCAGCAGCATCAGCTGATGTTAACATCGCCAAAGAAAAAGACGTTTGTTCAGCATCGGCAATCAAGTCAGGTAATCAGCCATGGTTTCTTGGATGTTTAGGCCTGATGAAGATCGGAGCGAGTAAAACTGATCCCCTCATGTTTGGTAATATTTCACCTATTTTGCCGCAGTGAGCTTTCAGTTTGACAAGGTATTTACATGGTTATTTAGAAGAAAAGGCTACGCAACCAATCTAAGATCAGCCAAATGGTGCAAAACTAAGAGCAAAATACTAAATGTGTAAGCTTTGGACCAAGTTTAGTAGAACGAAGGGTCTGTCATGACATATGATTTCATTATCAACTGATTTTCCCTTCCGTTATTTAGAATTCTGCTGAAGAGCCATCTGCCTGCTGGAATATCTCACGTTTGGAATTCAATCTAAATGTTCGCACTTAGAATAATACAATGCTTCTCTGTTGAGAAACTGCCATTTTTATGTTAGAAGTATTATTCATGATATGAGGTTGTCTAACAGCCCGTGCCCTCGGCGAGACCGCAGTAGTATCAGCAGCTGTTAAGCATTGGCAACCAAGTCAAATAATTAGCCATGTTTTCCTTAATCATTGTGTGCAATCTTAATGTTCGACCTCAGAGTAATACTATGTATATAAAGGTTTTCAAGAATGGTGCAATTTACATCGTGGGCTCCTACTGATGTTTGGTCTTATTTTGCAGGCACGATCTCTCCGTGGCAGGGAATTTATGATCATGACTTCACTGTACAAGAGGTAACAAAATTGTTGATAATTCATGGAAAGTATAAATTGTAACATGTGTAGAAGTTACTGAAATTCATGCTCTTCGTATTTGCTTGGATTTAATTAATTATTTCTATACATAAATGTTTTTATCAGATACTATCTTAGCTATTTTTCTAATGGGATAAATTCCCTATGTTTGATTCTAATCGTTAGGAAACTCTGCTGCGTGCTGCTACTATATGTGAGGCTTACCTCATTAAACAAAATATATTAGTTGCCTAAGGGGCTTCTTAGCTTTGACTACAACACGTGCTTTCGCTTTAACCCTAACATTCATCACATTAGTAGTTTTCTAAATATTTGTAGGAGCCCACAAGCAAATAGTGTAAAGTAATTACATGGAGCGATTTACAAATTATGCTTATATTATTAACTTTTCTTTGTCTGGAGGGTCAATACATTGTTAGAAAATGATGTGGCTGGATAACTGAAACCTGGATTGGCATGTATGATTCCCAATTTTTCCCTCTCTGCTGCTACATCTTTCATGGTACGTACCATGCTGACTGCTGTTACACGGTTGAGGTATATAACATTGTATTTCTCTTGCTCTGTTTCACGATTACATATTTAGAAAGTAGTTAAAATGCATATATATAGTGTTGCTCTTTCAGTTCTTCTTCGTAGCAAAGCTTTCCCTTTTCTCTGCGATATGAGAAATATCAAGAAAGGTAAATTCCAGACCTAAACGCATGGTACGTATTTCTTGGTTCATATAGTAATATTTATTTCCTGAGTAAGCTAACATGATGCTATATTCCCACATTATAAAGTAAAACAGATCCTTTCCATAGAATGTGGAATATTATTTTCAAAAGCATCACTTATCAGTTATCTAGCGCATGTGGAGCAGAATACATGTTCTTGATGTGTAAAGCTAGCTAGCTGTGTAAGAAAAAAAAAACAATTTGATGGAATCCCGTACACTAAAATCTAGCGCATCTACTACTCTTGTTTGATTGAAACTCACGACAAAAAAAAAGCTCACGTGAACCTGGCGGCTGAAAAACGGGAAAGGGTTTGTGTGATTGCTAAACACAGCAGCCCTACATACACATGAGGATTAGGGACTAAGATTAGGAATGCACATACATTGTATATGATTGTTGTACCGTTGCTAGTCTGGAGAGATAATTAGATCGAGTAATCACTTGGGGGGACAAAGCTAGTGCGTGTGGACGCGCGTGACCATGCTGGTACGTAAGGCCAGACTTGATCACACACAGCCACACAGGATCAGCTCGTTATAAGTAAATAGAGCTGAAGGGAATTAATTCTGCTGGCCAAAATATAAACATCAGGCACGAAATATATATGCATCCTATAATCTTCATTTTTATCATATGATTGTATTTAGGCATGTACAAAATCCGGGCGAACACCATCAGCAACGTATGGGTCGCATTTGGTCATTTAACCATGACCAAATATATCACAATATTTTTGGATTTGTTTTGTGCATTTTTTTGTCACATAATGCACCAGGGGCAAAAGCGTCTTTTCATGTCAGTCCTTAACACCGTTAGTGCTTAAAATGAACTATAGTGTCATATAAGGGAAAAGATTTAAACCAAGTGTCAAATCAGGAAGAAAACAGAATCCAGTATCAAATAAGGAACCAAATTTTCAAGTAGCGTCAAATAAGGAATTCTCTCTGTATATATGTTGGTCTAACCAGCCATGTGGGAACTCCTCTCTAAAACTGTACTGCTAAACTGAACCATAAATCAGATCCCATTTGTTTGTCACAACAGATTATACCGCACATCACTGAATTTGCAAACTGCATATGTGTTGTAGTAGCTTAAGAAGACCTGGAACCATGAAATCCATCCTGTTAGTGTTCCTTGGGACTGTTCCAGATACAACTCTTGATAATTATCAGACATGGGTAATGCTCAAATGATTGTTGATTTATGTTCTGAGACTGTTCCTCCTTGATAATAGCTTTATACTTCATGGCAGTTTTTGAGCTTGTGGAGTCTATGTTTGAGCTAGTATTCTGTTTTTTCGATTCCAATGTTTCTCTTGATTTTGGGTATTTTGGTTCAGTAACTAGTCGTTGTGTTTGGTGCTTCTGGTTGCTGCAAGATATGCAGTTAAATATTCATGCAGCTTCCAACATACGTACTTGTATACTCAGTCTCGCTTGGTTGTGTTACTTCACGCAGGGAAAGGGGTCAAAGAGCACTGGAGCAAAGATTGGCTGAGAAACTTGCTGCGGTTAGGAGCACGGAGAGCACATCAAGCGATGCATCTGACAAAGTTTGACCCTTGTGTGAAGCGACTAGTGCGCATTGTGAATTCCTGGTGCTTGCTTTACCCAAGTGATGTTTTCTGGAGGACAGAGGGATCATCCTCGATTCGACGATTTCTCGTGTACTCTTTCAGCAGCCCCATCCTCAACCTGAATGTTTCCTTTTGCGTTGTAGTATAAATTGTCTGTAGGCGCTTCTAGGACATATGGTGATGTGTGATGTACTGATTTAGGGAGCCCTAGTGAACTGTGCAACGATACATGGATATGTCTTACGACTATTTAGCTGCATGTACTATTTTTTTTATAACATCTTCTTATGCTATCTGGAATATTTGTGGAAAAAGCATTTATTTTTTTATTATGAAAATTCAAACCAGTGACATGCAGGATAATGTGCCTATCACTACAAAGCCTCACTGTCCGCAGCCCTCCATCGCAACTAGTGACAGGCATTTATTTTTGCCTGTCATTAGTATGCACACATCAGTGACAGGCACATGCCGGTCACTAGTGATCTGATACCAGTGACTAGTTATTAGTGACACGCACTTTGCCTGTCACTAACATGCCTTTTGTGCATGTCACTAGAGGCCAATTCTGCAGTAGTGATGCTTCTAATATTGTTTCACATCCTAATGAACCCAAACAAGCTAGTGTTCCTATGCTATCTGTTAGAATTGGTGATCATTGCTATTATGGTCTATGTGATATTGGTGCAAGTGTTAGTGCTATTCCTTATGAGCTTTACATGGAGATTATGCACGAAATTGATTCTTGTGAACTTGAAGATATTGATGTGGTTATTCAGCTGGCTAATAGAGAAACTATTTCTCCAATTGGTATTGTTCGAGATGTGGAAGTTCTATGTGGTAAGATTAAATATCCTGCTGACTTTTTGGTACTTGGTTCTGTTGCTAGTGATTATTGTCCTATCATTTTTGGTAGACCTTTTCTAAATACTTGTGGAGCTATTATAGATTGCAAGAAAGAGAAAATTTTGACTAAATTTGCTGGTGAATCTTATGAGTTTAACTTCTCTAAATTTACCAAAACTCCTTATAAAGCTGATTTGCCTAGTAATGATTTTAAAATGTAGCAAGTGTGCATCTATTGTTCTTGTTCCTAATAATCCTTTACAGCAACATTTGGAGGATAGCGAGAGTGAAGTTTTTAGGAAAGAAAGAGATGAGCTTGAGGAGATTTTTCTTCGCCAACCTATTCTCAAGCATGATTTACCGGTGGAAGACTTGGGTACAACACCGCCACCAAAGGAAGATCCTGTTTTTGATTTAAAGCCTTTGCCTGATAATCTTAAATATGCTCATTTTGATGATAAGAAAATATATCATGTTATTATTAGTTCTAAGCTTACAGAGTTTGAAGAAGAAAGACTATTGCAAATATTGAAGAAACACCGAGGTGCTATTGGCTATACTCTTGATGACTTGAAGGGGATTTCTCCCTCTATTTGCCAACACGCCATTAATATGGAAGATGATGCGAAGCTCGTTGTTGAACCTCAGCGTCGTCTAATTCCTAAGAGGAAGGATGTGGTAAGAAATGAGGTATTACGACTTCTTGAAGCTGGTATTATATATCCTATTGCTGATAGTAGATGGGTTAGTCCTGTGCATTGCGTTCCTAAGAAAGGAGGAATAACTGTTGTGCCTAATGGTAATGATGAGCTTATACCTCAAAGATTAGTTGTAGGTTATAGAATGTGCATTGATTTTCGAAAATTTAATAAGGTTACTAAGAAAGATCATTACCCTTTGCCTTTTATTGATCAAATGTTAGAAAGGTTGTCTAAAAATACTCATTTTTGCTTTCTTGATGGTTATTCTGGGTTTTCACAAATTGCTGTTAAAGCTAAAGATCAAGAGAAAACCACTTTTACTTGTCCCTATGGAACTTATGCTTATAGGCGTATGCCTTTTGGTTTATGTAATGCTCCCGCTACTTTTCAAAGATGCATGTCTGCTATTTTTCATGGCTTTTGTGAGAGTATTGTGGAGGTATTCATGGATGATTTTTCCGTCTACGGGAATTCTTTTGATAGTTGCTTGCGAAACCTTGATAAAGTTTTGCAGAGATGTGAAGAAACTAACCTTGTTCTTAATTGGGAGAAATGCCACTTTATGGTTAATGAAGGAATTGTATTGGGACATAAAATTTCCGAAAGAGGTATTGAAGTTGATAGAGCTAAAGTTGAAGCCATTGAGAAGATGCCCTATCCGAGGGATGTTAAAGGTATTCGTAGTGTTCTTGGTCATGCTGGGTTTTATAGGAGATTTATTAAAGATTTCTCCAAGATTTCAAAGCCTCTTACTAATCTTCTTCAAAAAGATGTACCTTTTGTTTTTGATGATGATTGTAAGGAAGCTTTTGAAACTCTTAAGAAAGCCTTAACAACTGCTCCTATAGTTGAACCCCCTGATTGGAATTTACCTTTTGAAATTATGTGTGATGCTAGTGATTTTGCTGTAGGCGTTGTTCTTGGACATCGAGTAGATACAAAATTAAATGTTATTCATTATGCTAGCAAAACTCTTGATGCTTCTCAAAGAAATTATGCTACTACTGAAAAAGAATTGTTAGCTGTAGTCTTTGCTTGTGATAAATTTAGATCTTATATTGTTGATTCAAAAGTTACGATTCATACTGATCATGCTCGCAATTAGATACCTTATGACAAAGAAAGATGCTAAGCCAAGGCTTATTAGATGGGTACTTCTTTTGCAAGAATTTGATTTACATATTGTAGATAGGAAAGGTGCTGATAATCCTGTTGTCGATAATTTGTCTAGATTGGAAAATATTGCTTATGATCCTGTTCCCGTTAATGATAGTTTTCCAAATGAACAATTGGTTGTAATAAAGGTGAGCTCGCGAGACAGTCCTTGGTATGCTGATTATGCTAACTTTATTGTTTCCAAGTACTTGCCTCCAACCTTTTCAGCTCAGCAGAGGAGGAAATTCTTTTATGACTTGAGGCATTATTTCTGGGATGACCCACACTTATATAAATAAGGAGTGGATGGTATTATGCGAAGGTGTGTTCCCGAATATGAACAACAAGAGATATTGAGTAAATGTCATGGCAGTGCTTACGGAGGACATCACGCCGGAGATAGAACCGCGCAAAAAGTTCTACAATCAGGTTTTTATTGGCCAACTCTCTTCAAAGATGCAAGGAAGTTTATTTTATCTTGTGATGAATGTCAAAGGGTTGGTAATATCTCCAGACGCAATGAAATGCCTATGAATTATACTCTTGTTATTGAACCGTTTGATTGTTGGGGATTTGACTTCATGGGACCTTTTCCCTCTTCGAAAGGTAACACTCATATACTTGTTGCTCGTTGATTATGTTACTAAATGGGTGGAAGCCATACCTACAAAAAGTGCTGATGGTGAGACCTCTTTAAAAATGCTTTTAGATATTATTTTTCCTAGATTTGGAGTTCCTAGATATATTATGACTCATGGAGGTTCTCATTTTATTCATGGAGGTTTTAGAAAGACTCTTGCTAGGTATGGTATTAATCATAGAATTGCTTCCGCTTATCACCCTCAAACTAGTGGTCAAGTAGAATTATCAAATAGAGAAATTAAATCTATTTTGGGAAAGACCGTTAATAAATCTAGAAAGAATTGGGCTAGTAAATTGAAGGATGCACTATGGGTTTATAGAACTGCTTATAAAAACCCCATGGGAATGTCACCTTATAAAATGGTCTACGGAAAAGCTTGTCATTTACCCTTAGAACTAGAACACAAAGCTTATCGGGCTGTTAGAGAATTAAATAAAGATCCTAAACTTGCCGGTGATAAGAGGTTACTACAATTAAGTTCTCTAGATGAATGGAGAAGTGAAGCTTATGAAAATGCTAAACTCTTTAAAGAAAAAGTTAAAAAATGGCATGATAGAAGGATCATCAAAAGAGAGTTTAATATTGGGGATAAAGTCCTATTGTATCGGTCTCGTCTCAGATTCTTTGCAGGGAAATTACTCTCGAAATGGGAAGGACCATATGTTGTCGAGGAGGTGTATCGTTCAGGAGCAATTAAAATTAGCTCTCTCCAAGGCAATGCTACGCAAGTGGTGAATGGACAAAGACTCAAGCATTATATCTCGGGTGATTCTTATAATGTTGATGTTGATATTATTCAAGTGGAAACACCAGAGGCTTTCATCAAAGGACAAATTGACAGTCCGCCAGAACTAGACTTTGAATAGGTAACAGTACTGGTAATGAAAAGTTCGCGATTTACTTTCCGAACAATATTTTCGCTGTTTTTGGAAAATATGAAAAATTACGAGATCGAAACGGAGTGGAAAAGACGCACGAGGGCGTGACACCACAGGCCGGCGCGGGCCCCAGCCTGGCCGCGCCGACCTATGGTGGCACCGCCTCGTCGCCCCTTTCCGACTCTGGTTCGACCTGGTACTTTCCGTTTGTTCTGAAAATTTTTATTATAAAATCCCCCGGACCCCTGGAGGTCCATATATCGTTTTCTCGACGTGTTTTGTTTCGAGCTGTTTCTGCCAGGATCTGTTTTCAGTTTAGAGGCACCATGGTCTCGAAGAACAAGGGCAAGGAGCTTCCGGATGAAGATAATCAAGATCGTGAGTGGAGAGAAGAGGACAAGAGCGTCAAGGAAGAAGCAAAGGAGGATGAAGAAGATGTCGAAGAAGTTCCGCAAGAGCACCCACGCACCACCATTGCAAGCATCGGAGTGGTGACAAACTCGCTCAACGCCAAGAAGAGCGCACATATTAGGACCGGAGGAGGACTTCCCCGCCATTACCTAGCTCCAAGGACATCTTCTTCAGGCATTCACCATCCTTTCCACAATCTAATCTACAATAATCAAATTGAAAGGACTCCCAAGGCAGCACTGCCTAGCAATTGGGATATAGATCGTTCTAACAATGCAGGAAAGACGGAGCCCGAAGCTGAAGGTTGGGGAAATAACTCCAAGAGTTGGGACTCATCGTCGGACAGACTTCTTAACCGCGTCGAGCACAATTCGGAGATGATTCGCAACCTCATATACAGGATTGATGAGCTTCGGGAGCTTATTGAGAAGCTTGTCGGGAATTCATCACCACCATCGCCAAAGGAGTAATCCATCATCGGTATTGGCATCCCCTTGGTTTGTTCCAAGCTTGGGGAGTGCCGCGGTATCACATTATCATTACCTTTTACTTTTTACTATCAAGTAGTGTCATATCATGAGTAGGGAAGTTATCGTATGAGATGGGTTGCGGTGTGGAAGTATCTCTCCTTTAGTTTGTCTATGTATCCCTTGGTGTGAGTTATCGTTATGGAATATTAATGAGAAGTCTTATCATTTACATATTGCACACCTTATTTTAGTTTGCAATTTCTACTATATGATTGATCTTGATTTTAGTATTGGTACCACTTTGGGAGCATTAAGTAAATCTATTTGGTTTTGGCAAACTTAGCAATGGTCAATAGCAACAACACTTTGAGTTTAAGAAGAATAGAGGAAGTACATGTAGAAGATATTATTATTTTTCTTATCAGTTCTTAGCTTAGTATTCTAAAGTTAAAACTGTTTGTGCTTACAAGTAAGATGCATGATTGTTTCTATCACATGTATATTTGTTTGTTTCCCTCAACTCCTATGCTTGCTAATTAACCTTGCTAGCCAAAGACCTGTACTGAGAGGGAATACTTCTCGTGCATCCAAACCCGAACCCAAACCTATGCCATTTGTGTCCACCATATCTACCTACTCGCATGGTGTTTTCTCGCCATTCCAAGTAAATACTTCATGTGCTACCTTTAAACAATTCAAAACTTATTACTTCTTATTTGTGTCAATGTTTTATAGCTCATGAGGAAGTATGTGGTGTTTTATCTTTCGGTCTTGTTAGGCAGCCTCCACTAAAGGACTAGTGGCTTCATCCACTTATCCTATAATTTTGCAATAAGAGCTGGCAACGGGGTTCCCAGCCCCAATTAATTAACTTTCATTAATAATTCTCTTCACATGTTTTGCCCTGATTCATCAGTAAGCAACTTAATTTTGCAATAGACACTCCTCCATGGTATGAGATTGTTGGAAGGCACCCGAGGATTCGGTTAGCCATGGCTTGTGTAAGCAAAGGTTGGGGGGAGTGTCATCCTTAAATAAACTAAAACACATGTGTAAACAAAAGAGAAGAGGGATGATCTACCTTGCTGGTAGAGATAATGTCCTTCATGGGAGCCGCTCTTTGGAGGTCTGTTTGGCAAGGGGGTTAGAGTACCCGCTACCAGTCGTTGACAACAACAAACACCTCTCAAAACTTTACTCTTATTCTCTTTATATGATTTCAAAACTGAAAAAGCTCTAGCACATGATTTAATCCCTGCTTCCCTCTGCGAAGGGCCTGTCTTTTACTTTATGTTGAGTCAGTAAACCTATTTCCCTCCATCTCAAGCAAGCATTTGAGTTGTTGTGATCAAACTATTATATTGTGATTTGCTTCATCATGTCTTTACTCTTTCTTGTTTAGTACAAGTTTTACCTGAATGAATATAGCTTTGAAAGCCATCAATGATTAATATGATTGAGTATGCAAGTTTACCATAAGCTTTTTAATATGAGAGCGCTGCTCAATAGATAAGTATAATTTGTTAAATGTTCTCTGACCAAGAACAAAGTTTGCCATCACCAATTATGATCTCTTATGCACCTTTATTTGTGATTACCTTATACTTGTTTCAAGCTGAGTTATATGAGGAAATTGTTTACTATAATGTCTTATGTGAATGAATATGATGCTTCTTGTCCGTATTTTATTTATCGACTCTTCACTCCATAAACATGTGGTCCTGTTTACTGAGTTCAGTTTCGCTTGGGGACAAGCGAAGTCTAAGCTTGGGGGAGTTGATACGTCCAATTTGCATCACTATTTTATATCATAATTTGCTGTTATTCATTGATATATTTCATATTGGGACAAAATACTTATGTTATTTCATCTATTTTGCATGTTTCATGATTATTTGGGGATCGAGCACCGGAGCCAGGATTCTGCTGGAAAAAGCACCGCCAGGATGCAATATTTCGGAAGATCAACTGTGGAAGGAAGTTTAGCAAAAATCCTATTTTTCCAGATGACGGAGGAAGCCAGAAGGGGGAGCCAGCTGGACCCAGGGTGGGCCCACACCATAGGGTGGCGCGGCCCATGGCCTGGCCGCGCCACCATGTGGTGTGGAGCCCCCTCGGCCTCTTTCGCCTCCTTTTCTTCGCGAAACCCTTCGTCCCGAAGACCTAAGCCACAGAGGAATCCTCACGAAGGGTTACAGCCGCCTCGCGGGGCGGAGAACACCGAGAGAGAAAAGAGCTCTCCGGCGGGCAGGAATCCGCCGGGGAAATTCCCTCCCGGAGGGGGAAATCGACGCCATCGTCACCGCCATCGAGCTGGACATCATCTCCATCACCATCATCATCATCATCTCCACCATCATCACCACCATCTCCACCGCTGGACATCGTCACCGCTGTAGCAATTTGGGTTTGATCTTGATTGTTTGATAGGGAAACTCTCCCGATACTGATTTCTACTTGTTGTTGATGCTATTGAGTGAAACCATTGAACCAAGGTCTATGTTCAGATTGTTATTCATCATCATATCACCTCTGATCATGTTCCATATGATGTCTCGTGAGTAGTTCGTTTAGTTCTTGAGGGCATGGGTGAAGTCTAAATGTTAGTAGTGAACTATGGTTGAGTAATATTCAATGTTATGATATTTAAGTTGTGGTGTTATTCTTCTAGTGGTGTCGTGTGAACGTCGACTACACGACACTTCACCATTTATGGGCCTAGGGGAATGCATCTTGTACTCGTTTGCCAATTGCGGGGTTGCCGGAGTGATAGAAACCTAAACCCCGTTGGTACATCGATGCAGGAGGGATCGCAGGATCTCAGAGTTTAAGGCTGTGGTTAGATTTATCTTAATTACTTTCTTGTAGTTGCGGATGCTTGCAAGGGGTATAATCACAAGTATGTATTAGTCCTAGGAAGGGCGGTACATTAGCATAGGTTCACCCACACAACACTTATCAAAACAATGAAGATTAATCAACTGTATGTAGCGAAAGCACTAGACTAAAATCCCGTGTGTCCTCGAGAACGTTTGGTAATTATAAGTAAACAAAACGGCTTGTCCTTTGTGCTAAAAAGGATTGGGCCACTCACTGCAATTATTTCTCTCGCATTTTACTTACTCGTACTTTATTCATCTGTTACATCAAAACCCCCTGAATACTTGTCTGTGAGCATTTACAGTGAACCCTTCATCAAAACTGCTTGTCAACACCTTCTGCTCCTCGTTGGGATCGACATTCTTACTTATCGAAGATACTACGATACACCCCCTATACTTGTGGGTCATCACTATTCAGACTATGTTTATGATAATTAGTTCATGTTTTAATCTAATTACTAATGAACTCCCACTTAATACAACATCCCTCATAGTTGTTAAGTGGCACACGATCCATATCCACTACACCAAAACCGATCATCACGTGAGATGATGTAGCTTCAATGGTGAACATCAACATGTTGATCATATCATCCATACGATTCGTGTTCAACCTTCGGTTTCCTGTGTTCCGAGGCCATGTCTGTACATGCTAGGCTCGTCAAGCAAACCCAAGTATTCCGCGTGTGCAAACATGGCTTACACCCGTTGTATGTGAACGTAGAATCTATCACATCCGATCATCACGAGATGTTTCAAAACGACGAACTGTAGCAACGGTGCATATGAGGGGAGAACACTTTATTATCTTGATATTAATGTGAGGGATCATCTTATAATGCTACCGTCGCGATCTAAGCAAAATAAGATGCATAAAGGATTAACATCACATGCAGCTCATATGTGATATGATATGGCCCTTTAGTCTTTGCGCCTTTGATCTTGATCTCCAAAGCATGGACATGATCTCCATCATCAACGGGCATGATCTCCATCATCGTCGGCGTAGCGTCAAGGTCCATGGCGCCGTCTTCATGGTTGTTCACGGCATGTAGCATCTATTACAACTACTTTGAAATAATACTATTACATGAAATATAAAGACAACCATAAGGCTCCTGCCGGTTGCCACAATACAATAATGATCATCTCATACATATTCATCATCACATCATGGCCATATCACATCACCAAACCCCTGCAAAAACAAGTTAGACGCCTCTAATTTGGTTTGCATATTTTACGTGGTTTAGGGTTTTCGAGTAAGATCCAATCTACCTACGAACATGAACCACAACGGTGATACTAGTGTTGTCAATAGAAAGAGTAAATTGGATCTTCACTATAGTGGGAGAGACAGACACCCGCAAAGCCACTTATGCAATACAAGTTGCATGTCGAGCGTGGAGCAAATCTCGTGAACGCGGTCATGTAAAGTTAGCCCGAGCCGCTTCATCCCACTATGCCACAAAGATGCAAAGTACACGAACTAAAGACAACAAAGCATCAACGCCCACAAAACAATTGTATTCTACTCGTGCAACCAATCTATGCATAGACACGGCTCTGATACCACTGAAGGGATTCGTAGCATAGAAAACAAAAAATTTCTTACCGCAAGAACGAAACACAAGCCAAGATCTAATCTAGAAGACGGTAGCAACAAGGGGATCACGAGACTAACCCTTGAAGATTTCCAAAGCCTACGAGATTAGATCTCGTTGTTGCAGAAGATGATCACTTGCCGCTTTCAAAAGCGCGTAGAAGATCTTGACGGTGCCACAATCGGGTAGCACCTCCGTACTCGGTCACACGTACGGTGTTGATGAAGACGACGTCCTCCTCCCCGTTCCAGCAGGCAGCGGAAGTAGTAGATCCTCCTCGAAATCCCGGCAGCACGACGACGTGGTGGCGGTGGTGGTGGAGAACTCCGGTAGGGCTTCGCCTATGTGCTGCGGGAGTAGTATGTGGAGGAGCAGAGGCTAGGGTTTGGGGAGAGGGGGGCCTTGGGCGTCGGCCACTTGGGGGCTGCGGCCAAGATGTGTCTTGGGGGTGGCCGGCCCCCTCCCCTTTCTCCTCATTATATAGGTGGAAGCCCCAAGAGTTGTAGTCCAAGTCTTCGAATAAGACCCCAACAACAAAACCTACTCAAGGGGGAAGTCCTACTCAAGGTGGGACTCCCACCTTTCCTTGAGGGGGGGGGGGTGGCCGGCCACCTTAGGTGGAGTCCACCTGGGACTCCCCCCCTTTAGGGTTGGCCGGCCATGCTAGTGGAGTCCCTCCGGGACTCCACCTTCCATAGTGATTTCTTCCAGACTTTTCTAGAACCTTCTAGAACCTTTCATAAATGCACCGGATCATTTTCAAACTTGTAAAATGACTTCCTATATATGAATCTTATTCTACGGACCATTCCGGAACTCCTCGTGATGTCCTGGATCCCATCCGAGACTCCGAACAAAACTTCGAACTCCATTCCATATTCCATATCTACTTAAACGACATCAAATCTTAAGTGTGTCACCCTACGGTTCGCGAACTATGCAGACATGGTTGAGACTTCTCTCCGACCAATAACCAATAGCGGGATCTGGAGATCCATAATGGCTCCCACATATTCAACGATGACTTATTGATCGAATGAACCATTTACATACGATACCGATTCCCTTTGTCACGCGATATTTTACCTGTCCGAGGTTTGATCATCGGTATCTCTATACCTCGTTCAACCTCGTCTCCTGACAAGTACTCTTTACTCGTACCGTGGTATGTGATCTCTTATGAACCATTCATATGCTTGCAAGCTAATTTAGACGACATTCCACCGAGAGGGCCCAGAGTATATCTATCTGTCATCGGGATGGACAAATCCCACTGTTGATCCATATGCCTCAACTCATACTTTCCGAATACCTAATCCTACCTTTATAACCACTCATTTACGCAGTGGCGTTTGATGTAATCAAAGTACCCTTCCGGTATAAGCGATTTACATAATCTCATGGTCGAAAGGACTAGGTAACTATGTATCAAAAGCTTATAGCAAATGAATTTAATGACGTGATCTTATGCTACGCTTAATTGGGTGTGTCCATTACATCATTCACATAATGACATAACCTTGTTATTAATAACATCCAATGTTCATGATCATGAAACTATGATCATCTATTAATCAACAAGCTAGTTATACAAGAGGCTTACTAGGGACTCCTTGTTGTTCACATAACACACATGTATCAATGTTTCGGTTAATACAATTATAGCATGGTATGTAAACATTATCATAAACACAAAGATATATTATAATAACTATTTTATTATTGCCTCTTGGGTATATCTCCAACAAATATAAGCATGATGATTGCTAAATTTAGCCAATTGCCTTCTTGTGGACACTTTTCCTCTTACATCACTTAGAACCTTCTCATGAGTGTGTTCAAGAATTTCCAAATTCCTATCTCGTCTAGCAAGATAACGAGCCTCGATAACTTCCTTGGTCCTTCTAGTACTTGGAGGGATCACTTGATCAACTTGATCGTTTGGGTCCCCGTCTTGACCATCAACTTGAGCTTGCTCAGTTTCTTGATTTTGCTCAACATCATGTGCTTGATCTTGGAAATCATTTTATGAGTAAGAAAAATCTAATGGATACTCATCAAAACCATCATCATTCCTTGATTGATCTTGTCCTTGATATTGATCATTAGAGGGAGGGTCTTGTGCTTGTTCTTGAGTTGGTGCATCATTAGCTTCAAGAGTTGGAGCTTGTTGTTGTTGTGAAGATGAGGGCTCCACAATAGTAGAGAATAGTCCTTCCCAAGACGCCCTAACGTGTCCCTCAATGGGGCAGAAAAATCCCACACCTATTCTTACTATGGCTTCTTGAGGTATTTCATCATCTGCACAAACATCAACTTGCCCCACTTGGGAGCCATCATTTTCTACGAACTCCACACTACAAGATTCAATGATTAGCCCGGAGGCTTTGTCAAAGACACTATAAGTGTGGGATTCGACACTGTAACCAACAAATATACCCTCCAAAGCTTTAGGTTCAAATTTAGACAAATGAACTCCTTTGATTTTATATAAACACTTACACTTGAACACCTTGAAGTAGGATATATTGGGCTTGTTCCCGTCGAGAATCTCGTATGGAGTCTTGTTCAAGCCCTTACGGAGATAGAGCCGGTTCGAAGAATTACATGCGGTGGAGATGGCTTTGGCCCAAAAGTTGTAGCGGTATTTGTACTCTGTCATCATAGACCTTGCCATATCCATAAGAGTCCGGTTCTTCCTCTCCGCAACACCATTTTATTGAGGGGTGTATGCTACAGAATATTGATGTCTTATGCCCTCATCACTAAGAAAATCATTGAGTGTGTAGTTCTTGAACTCGGAGCCGTTGTCACTTCTTATTGCCAATATAGGAACATTGTGTTGATGTTGCACCTCGGTGGAAAAGTCGATGAAGATTTGTTGAGTCTCATCTTTCCTCTTGAGGAAATAAACCCAAGTATATCTTGAATAGTCATCAACAATCACCAAGCAATGTTTCTTCACACCAAAACTTGCATGAGTGGTAGGACCAAAGAGATCCACATGAAGGAGCTCCAAGATCCTCTTTGAAGAGATAATAGTCTTGCTTGGATGCGGAGAATCATGCATTTTCCTTCAACACAAGCCCTGCAAACACGATCTTTGGGAAAAGAAATATTGTCTTTTAGTCCCACAATATGGTTCTCCTTGTGTAGACTTTGCAAAGTTCTCATGTTGACATGGGCCAACCGGCGATGCCACAACCAACCCACATCCGCCTTTCTGAATAGGCGCATCGCACTTGAAGTGGTGGCCCCCGATAAGTCCACCACATACAAGTTGTTTTCGCGATACCCAACGAAAGCGACTTTTAGAGTCTTGCTTCACAAGAGGACTGATGTCTACGGGAGCTTCTATTCTTGTAGACAGTGTTGGGCCTCCAAGAGCAGAGGTTTGTAGAACAGCAGCAAGTTTCCCTTAAGTGGATACCCAAGGTTTATCGAACTCAGGGAGGAAGAGGTCAAAGATATCCCTCTCATGCAACCCCGCAACCACAAAGCAAGAAGTCTCTTGTGTCCCCAACACACCTAATAGGTGCACTAGTTCGGCGAAGAGATAGTGAAATACAGGTGGTATGAATAAGTATGAGCAGAGTAGCAACAGTGCCAGAAAAGTGTTTGGCGCGTAATTGATGGTGGTGGTATTGCAGCAGTGGTAACACAGTAAAACAGTAAACAAGTAGTAGTAATTCAGCAGTATTTAGGAACAAGGCCTAGGGATTACACTTTCACTAGTGGACACTCTCATCATTGATCACATAACAGAATAGATAAATGCATACTCTACACTTTTGTTGGATGATGAACACATTGCGTAGGATTACACGAACCCTCAATGCCGGAGTTAACAAGCTCCACAATAATGCTCATGTTTTAGTAACCTTTAGTGTAAGATAGATCAACGAGACTAAACCAAGTACTAGCATAGCATGCACACCGTAACCTTCATGCATATGTAGGAGGAATAGATCACATCAATATTATCATAGCAATAGTTAACTTCATAATCTACAAGAGATCATAATCATAGCATAAACCAAGTACTAACACGGTGCACCCACTGTCGCCTTTACACACGTGCGGGAGGAATAGAACTACTTTAATAACATCACTAGAGTAGCACATAGATAGTAGTGATACAAACTCATATGAATCTCAATGAGATCATTGTATTGAAGTACATGGAAGAGAGATGAACCACATAGCTACCGGTACAGCCCCGAGCCTCGATGGAGAACTACTCCCTCCTCATGGGAGCAGCAGCGGTGATGAAGATGGCGGTGGAGATGGCAGCGGTGTCGATGGAGAAGCCTTCCGGGGCACTTCCCCGCTCCGGAGGGTGCCGGAACAGAGTTCTGTCCCCCGAATTGGAGTTTCGTGACGGTGGCGGCGCCCCTGGAGTCTTTCTGGAGTTTCGTCAATTGTTGTAGGGTTTTCTGATCCAGGGGCTTCTTATAGGTGGAGAGGCGGCGCAGGAAGGTCGAAGGGGGGCCCACACCCTAGGGGGGCGCGCCCCCCTGATACGTCTCCAACGTATCGATAATTTCTTGTGTTCCATGCCACATTATTGATGTTATCTACATGTTTTATGCACACTTTATGTCATATTCGTGCATTTTCTGGAACTAACCTATTAACAAGATGCCGAAGTGCCAGTTCCTGTTTTCTGCTGTTTTTGGTTTCAGAAATCCTAGTAACGAAATATTCTCGGAATCGGACGAAATCAACGCCAAAGTTCCTATTTTACCCGGAAGCCTCCAGAACACACGAGAACCGCCAGAGAAGGGAGGCAGGGCCACCAAACCCTACCCCGGCGCGGCCAAGGGGGGGGCGCCCCCTAGGGTGTGGGCCCCCCTTCGACCTTCCTGCGCCGCCTCTCCGCCTATAAGAAGCCCCTGGATCAGAAAACCCGAGACCAATTGACGAAACTCCAGAAAGACTCCAGGGGCGCCGCCACCGTCACGAAACTCCAATTCGGGGGACAGAACTCTGTTCCGGCACCCTGCCGGAGCGGGGAAGTGCCCCGGAAGGCTTCTCCATCGACACCGCTGCCATCTCCATCGACACCGCTGCCATCTCCACCGCCATCTTCATCACGGCTGCTGCTCCCATGAGGAGGGAGTAGTTCTCCATCGAGGCTCGGGGCTGTACCGGTAGCTATGTGGTTCATCTCTCTTCCATGTACTTCAATACAATGATCTCATTGAGATTCATATGAGTTTGTATCACAATTTATCTATGTGCTACTCTAGTGATGTGTTATTAAAGTAGTTTTATTCCTCCTACACGTGTGCAAAGGTGACGGTGCGTGCACCATGTTAGTACTTGGTTTATGCTATGATCATGATCTCTTGAAGATTGCGAAGTTAACTATTGCTATGATAATATTGATGTGATCTATTCCTCCTACATATGCATGAAGGTGACGAGTGTGCATGCTATGCTAGTACTTGGTTTAGTCTCGTTGATCTATCTTACACTAAAGGTTACTAAAATATGAGCATTATTGTGGAGCTTGTTAACTCCGGCATTGAGGGTTCGTGTAATCCTACGCAATGTGTTCATCATCCAACAAAAGTGTAGAGTATGCATTTATCTATCCTGTTATGTGATCAATGTTGAGAGTGTCCACTAGTGAAAGTGTAATCCCTAGGCCTTGTTCCTAAATACTGCTGAGTTACTACTGCTTGTTTACTGTTTTACTGTGTTACTACTGCTGCAATACTACCACCATCAACTACACGCCAGCAAGCACTTTTATGGCACCATTGCTACTGCTCATACTTATTTATACCACCTGTATTTCACTATCTCTTCGCCGAACTAGTGCACCTATTAGGTGTGTTGGGGACACAAGAGACTTCTTGCTTTGTGGTTGCGGGGTTGCATGAGAGGGATATCTTTGACCTCTTCCTCCCCGAGTTCGATAAACCTTGGGTATCCACTTAAGGGAAACTTGCTGCTGTTCTACAAACCTCTGCTCTTGGAGGCCCAACACTGTCTACAAGAATAGAAGCTCCCGTAGACATCAAGCACTTTTCACGGCGCCGTTGCCGGGGAGGAAAGGTAAAAAGGCACTCATACTACGGTCCCAGGTAAAGTATTTTTCCGGCGCCGTTGTGTGTGTGCTCAAAGCTATTTCCTTTAGATCCTGCAATTGCATCTTGTTGTTTCTTGTTTACACTAGTTTGGCATAATGTACAAGAGTGAGCTTCTTATTCTGTTTCCTCATTTAAAACATGGATTGTTTGATGCGAAAATTAAAAAACCTATGAAATCTTATTTGCATGCTTGGTAGTAATATTAGTATGAACGCTTTGAACACCATTGTTGACAATGATATAGAAAGTTCTAAGCTTGGGGAAGCTGGTTTTCATGATATTTTTAGTCCCCCAAGCATTGAGGAGAAAATTTTCTTTGATGATACTTTGCCTCCTATTTATGATGATTATAATGATAGTGGTCTTTTGGTGCCACCTACTATGGAGAGTAAATTTTGTTGTGATTATACTATGCCTCCTACACTTGATGAGAATAATAATGATAGCTACTTTGTTGAATTTGCTCCCACTACAACTAATAAAATTAACTATGCCTATGTGGAGAGTAATTATTTTATGCATGAGACTCATGATAAGAATGCTTTATGTGATAGTTATATTGTTGAGTTTGCTCATGATACCACTGGATATTATTATGAGAGAGGAAAATATGGTTGTAGAAATTTTCATGTTACTAAAATGCCTCTCTATGTGCTGAAATTTTTGAAGCTACACTTGTTTTATCTTCCTATGTTTGTTACTTTGCTCTTCATGAACTTGTTTATTTACAAGATTCTTATGCATAGGAAGCATGTTAGGCTTAAATGTGTTTTTAATTTGCCTCTTGATGCTCTGTTTTGCTTCACATACTATCTCTTGCGAGTGCATCATTAAAACTGCTGAGCCCATCTTAATGGCTAAAAAGAAAGAACTTCTTGGGAGATAACCCATGTGTTATTTTGCTACAGTACTTTGTTTTATATTTGTGTCTTGGAAGTTGTTTACTACTGTAGTAACCTCTCCTTATCTTAGTTTTGTGTTTTGTTGTGCCAAGTAAAGTCTTTGATAGTAAAGTAAGTACTAGATTTGGATTACTGCGCAGAAACAGATTTCTTTGCTTGTCACGAATCTGGGTCTAATTCTCTGTAGGTAACTCAGAAAATTATGCCAATTTACGTGAGTGATCCTCAGATATGTACGCAACTTTCATTCAATTTGAGCATTTTCGTTTGAGCAAGTCTGGTGGCCTAATAAAATCCATCTTTACGGACTGTTCTGTTTTGACAGATTCTGCCTTTTATTTCGCATTGCCTCTTTTGCTATGTTGGATGAATTTCTTTGATCCACTAATGTCCAGTAGCATTATGCAATGTCCAGAAGTGTTAAGAATGATTGTGTCACCTCTGAACATGTTAATTTTTATTGTCCACTAACCCTCTAATGAGTTGTTTTGAGTTTGGTGTGGAGGAAGTTTTCAAGGGTCAAGAGAGGAGGATGATATACTACGATCAAGGAGAGTGAAAGCTCTAAGCTTGGGGATGCACCCGGTGGTTCACCCCTGCATATATCAAGAAGACTCAAGCGTCTAAGCTTGGGGATGCCCAAGGCATCCCCTTCTTCATCGACAAATTATCAGGTTCCTCCCCTGAAACTACATTTTTATTCGGCCACATCTTATGTGCTTTTTCTTGGAGCGTCGGTTTGTTTTTGTTTTTGTTTTTGTTTGAATAAATTGGATTACATCATGCTTGAGTGGGAGAGAGACACGCTCCGCTGGTTCATATGAACACATGTGTTCTTAGCTCATAATATTCATGGCGAAGTTTCCTCTTCGTTAAATTGTTATATGGTTGGAATTGGAAAATGATACATGTAGTAATTGCTAAAAATGTCTTGGGTAATGTGATACTTGGCAATTGTTGTGCTCATGTTTAAGCTCTTGCATCATATGCTTTGCACCCATTAATGAAGAAATACATAGAGCATGCTAAAATTTGGTTTGCATAT
The DNA here is from genome assembly GCF_022539505.1 of Lolium rigidum. Taxonomy (NCBI): domain Eukaryota; kingdom Viridiplantae; phylum Streptophyta; class Magnoliopsida; order Poales; family Poaceae; genus Lolium; species Lolium rigidum. The sequence continues at coordinate 342,372,902 of NC_061510.1, read as the reverse complement.
TTGGTTTCTCTAAGGTCTAGATAATTTCTAGTATTGAGTTTTGAACAACAAGGAAGACGGTGTAGAGTCTTATAATGTTTTCAATATGTCTTTTATGTGAGTTTTGCTGTACCGTTCATCCTTGTGTTTGTTTCAAATAACCTTGCTAGCCTAAACCTTGTATCGAGAGGGAATACTTCTCATGCATCCAAAATACTTGAGCCAACCACTATGCCATTTGTGTCCACCATACCTACCTATACTACATGGTATTTTCCCGCCATTCCAAAGTAAATTGCTTGAGTGCTACCTTTAAAATTCCATCATTCACCTTTGCAATATATAGCTCATGGGACAAATAGCCTTAAAAACTATTGTGGTATTGAATATGTACTTATGCACTTTATCTCTTATTAAGTTGCTTGTTGTGCGATAACCATGTTTACTGGGGAACGCCATCAACTCTTTGTTGAATATCATGTGAGTTGCTATGCATGTTTTTCTTGTCTGAAGTAAGGGCGGTTTTCACATCAAATGGTTTGAGTATGCATACTGTTAGAGAAGAACATTGGGCCGCTAACTAAAGCCATGAATCATGGTGGAAGTTTCAGTTTGGACATAAAACCTCAATCTCTTATGAGAATATTAACTGTTGTTGAATGCTTAAGCATTAAAAGAGGAGTCCATTATCTGTTGTCTATGTTGTCCCGGTATGGGTGTCTAAGTTGAAGAATGATCAAAAGCGAGAAATCCAATGCGAACTTTCTCCTTAGACCCTTGTACGAGGCGGCATAGAGGTACCCCTTTGTGACACTTGGTTGAAACATATGTTATGCAATGATGATCGGTGTTAACCCAAGCTAATTAGGACAAGGTGCGGGCACTATTGGTACACTATGCATGAGGCTTGCAACTTATAAGATATAATTTACATGATGCATATGCTTTATTACTACCGTTGACAAAATTGTTTCATGTTTTCAAAATCAAAGCTCTAGCACAAATATAGCAATCGATGCTTTTCCTCTATGAGGACCATTCTTTTACTTTCATTGTTGAGTCAGTTCACCTATTTCTCTTCATCTCAAGAAGCAAACACTTGTGTGAACTGTGCATTGATTCCTACATACTTGCTTATTGCACTTATTATATTACTCTATGTTGACAATATCCATGAGATATACATGTTACAAGTTGAAAGCAACCGCTGAAACTTAATCTTCTTTTGTGTTGCTTCAATACCTTTACTTTGAATTATTGCTTTATGAGTTAACTCTTATGCAAGACTTATTGATGCTTGTCTTGAAGTGCTATTCATGAAAAGTCTTTGCTTTATGATTCACTTGTTTACTCATGTCATACACATTGTTTTGATCGCTGCATTCTTTACATATGCTTTACAAATAGTATGATCAAGATTATGATGGCATGTCACTCCAGAAATTATCTTTGTTATCGTTTTACCTGCTCGGGACGAGCGGAACTAAGCTTGGGGATGCTGATACGTCTCCAACGTATCGATAATTTCTTGTGTTCCATGCCACATTATTGATGTTATCTACATGTTTTATGCACACTTTATGTCATATTCGTGCATTTTCCGGAACTAACCTATTAACAAGATGCCGAAGTGCCAGTTCTCGTTTTCTGCTGTTTTTGGTTTCGAAATCCTAGTAACGAAATATTCTCGGAATCGGACGAAATCAACGCCAAAGTTCCTATTTTACCCGGAAGCCTCCGGAACACACGAGAACCGCCGGAGAAGGGAGGCGGGGCCACCAAACCCTACCCCGGCGCGGCCAAGGGGGCGCCCCTAGGGTGTGGGCCCCCTTCGACCTTCCTGCGCCGCCTCTCCGCCTATAAGAAGCCCCTGGATCAGAAAACCCGAGACCAATTGACGAAACTCCAGAAAGACTCCAGGGGCGCCGCCACCGTCACGAAACTCCAATTCGGGGGACAGAACTCTGTTCCGGCACCCTGCCGGAGCGGGGAAGTGCTCCCGGAAGGCTTCTCCATCGACACCGCTGCCATCTCCATCGACACCGCTGCCATCTCCACCGCCATCTTCATCACGGCTGCTGCTCCCATGAGGAGGGAGTAGTTCTCCATCGAGGCTCGGGGCTGTACCGGTAGCTATGTGGTTCATCTCTCTTCCATGTACTTCAATACAATGATCTCATTGAGATTCATATGAGTTTGTATCACAATTTATCTATGTGCTACTCTAGTGATGTGTTATTAAAGTAGTTTTATTCCTCCTACACGTGTGCAAAGGTGACAGTGCGTGCACCATGTTAGTACTTGGTTTATGCTATGATCATGATCTCTTGAAGATTGCGAAGTTAACTATTGCTATGATAATATTGATGTGATCTATTCCTCCTACATATGCATGAAGGTGACGAGTGTGCATGCTATGCTAGTACTTGGTTTAGTCTCGTTGATCTATCTTACACTAAAGGTTACTAAAATATGAGCATTATTGTGGAGCTTGTTAACTCCGGCATTGAGGGTTCGTGTAATCCTACGCAATGTGTTCATCATCCAACAAAAGTGTAGAGTATGCATTTATCTATCCTGTTATGTGATCAATGTTGAGAGTGTCCACTAGTGAAAGTGTAATCCCTAGGCCTTGTTCCTAAATACTGCTGAGTTACTACTTGCTTGTTTACTTGTTTCTATCGTGTTACTACTCGCTGCAATACTACCACCATCAACTACACGCCAGCAAGCACTTTTACGGCACCATTGCTACTGCTCATACTTATTTATACCACCTGTATTTCACTATCTCTTCGCCGAACTAGTGCACCTATTAGGTGTGTTGGGGACACAAGAGACTTCTTGCTTTGTGGTTGCAGGGTTGCATGAGAGGGATATCTTTGACCTCTTCCTCCCTGAGTTCGATAAACCTTTGGTATCCACTTAAGGGAAACTTGCTGCTGTTCTACAAACCTCTGCTCTTGGAGGCCCAACACTGTCTACAAGAATAGAAGCTCCCGTAGACATCACCCCCCCCCTTGGCCGCGCCGGGGTAGGGTTTGGTGGCCCTGCCTCCCTTCTCTGGCGGTTCTCGTGTGTTCTGGAGGCTTCCGGGTAAAATAGGAACTTTGGCGTTGATTTCGTCCGATTCCGAGAATATTTCGTTACTAGGATTTCGAAACCAAAAACAGCGAGAAAACGGAAGCGGCACTTCGGCATCTTGTTAATAGGTTAGTTCCGGAAAATGCACGAATATGACATAAAGTGTGCATATAACATGTAGATAACATCAATAATGTGGCATGGAACACAAGAAATTATCGATACGTTGGAGACGTATCGGCATCCCCAAGCTTAGTTCTGCTCGTCCCGAGCAGGTAAAACGATAACAAAGATAATTTACGGAGTGACATGCCATCATAATCTTGATCATACTATTTGTAAAGCATATGTAGTGAATGCAGCGATCAAAACAATGTGTATGACATGAGTAAACAAGTGAATCATAAAGCAAAGACTTTTCATGAATAGCACTTCAAGACAAGCATCAATAAGTCTTGCATAAGAGTTAACTCATAAAGCAATAATTCAAAGTAAAGGCATTGAAGCAACACAAAAGAAGATTAAGTTTCAGCGGTTGCTTTCAACTTGTAACATGTATATCTCATGGATATTGTCAATGCAAAGCAATATAACAAATGCAATATGCAAATATGTAAGAATCAATGCACAGTTCACACAAGTGTTTGCTTCTTGAGATGGAGAGAAATAGGTGAACCGACTCAACAATGAAAGTAAAAGAATGGTCCTCCATAGAGGAAAAGCATCGATTGCTATATTTGTGCTAGAGCTTTGATTTTGAAAACATGAAACAATTTTGTCAACGGTAGTAATAAAGCATATGCATCATGTAAATTATATCTTATAAGTTGCATGTCTCATGCATAGTGTACCAATAGTGCCCGCACCTTGTCCTAATTAGCTTGGGTTAACACTGATCATCATTGCATAACATATGTTTCAACCAAGTGTCACAAAGGGGTACCTCTATGCCGCCTGTACAAGGGTCTAAGGAGAAAGTTCGCATTGGATTTCTCGCTTTTGATCATTCTTCAACTTAGACACCCATACCGGGACAACATAGACAACGGATAATGGGCTCCTCTTTTAATGCTTAAGCATTCAACAACAGTTAATATTCTCATAAGAGATTGAGGTTTTATGTCCACACTGAAACTTCCACCATGATTCATGGCTTCAGTTAGCGGCCCAATGTTCTTCTCTAACAGTATGCATACTCAAACCATTTGATGTGAAAACCGCCCTTACTTCAGACAAGACAAACATGCATAGCAACTCACATGAAATTCAACAAAGAGTTGATGGCGTTCCCCAGTAAACATGGTTATCGCACAACAAGCAACTTAATAAGAGATAAAGTGCATAATTACATATTCAATACCACAATAGTTTTTAAGCTATTTGTCCCATGAGCTATATATTGCAAAGGTGAATGATGGAATTTTAAAGGTAGCACTCAAGCAATTTACTTTGGAATGGCGGGAAAATACCATGTAGTATAGGTAGGTATGGTGGACACAAATGGCATAGTGGTTGGCTCAAGTATTTTGGATGCATGAGAAGTATTCCCTCTCGATACAAGGTTTAGGCTAGCAAGGCTTATTTGAAACAAACACAAGGATGAACCGGTGCAGCAATACTCACATAAAAGACATATTGAAAACATTATAAGACTCTACACCGTCTTCCTTGTTGTTCAAACTCAATACTAGAAATTATCTAGACCTTAGAGAAACCAAATATGCAAACCAAATTTTAGCATGCTCTATGTATTTCTTCATTAATGGGTGCAAAGCATATGATGCAAGAGCTTAAACATGAGCACAACAATTTCCAAGTATCACATTACCCAAGACATTTTTAGCAATTACTACATGTATCATTTTCCAATTCCAACCATATAACAATTTAACGAAGAGGAAACTTCGCCATGAATATTATGAGCTAAGAACACATGTGTTCATATGAACCAGCGGAGCGTGTCTCTCTCCCACTCAAGCATGATGTAATCCAATTTATTCAAACAAAAACAAAAACAAAAGCGCACAGACGCTCCAAGTAAAGCACATAAGATGTGATGGAATAAAAATATAGTTTCAGGGGAGGAACCTGATAATGTTGTCGATGAAGAAGGGGATGCCTTGGGCATCCCCAAGCTTAGACGCTTGAGTCTTCTTGATATATGCAGGGGTGAACCACCGGGTGCATCCCCAAGCTTAGAGCTTTCACTCTCCTTGATCGTAGTATATCATCCTCCTCTCTTGACCCTTGAAAACTTCCTCCACACCAAACTCAAAACAACTCATTAGAGGGTTAGTGGACAATAAAAATTAACATGTTCAGAGGTGACACAATCATTATTAACACTTCTGGACATTGCATAAAGCTACTGGACATTAGTGGATCAAAGAAATTCATCCAACATAGCAAAAGAGGCAATGCGAAATAAAAGGCAGAATCTGTCAAAACAGAACAGTCCGTAAAGATGGATTTTATTAGGCCACCAGACTTGCTCAAACCAAAATGCTCAAATTGAATTAAAGTTGCGTACCTATCTGAGGATCACTCACGTAAATTGGCATAATTTTCTGAGTTACCTACAGAGAATTAGACCCAGATTCGTGACAGCAAAGAAATCTGTTTCTGCGCAGTAATCCAAATCTAGTACTTACTTTACTATCAAAGACTTTACTTGGCACAACAAAACACAAAACTAAGATAAGGAGAGGTTGCTACAGTAGTAAACAACTTCCAAAACACAAATATAAAACAAAGTACTGTAGTAAAATAACACATGGGTTATCTCCCAAGAAGTTCTTTTCTTTATAGCCATTAAGATGGGCTCAGCAGTTTTAATGATGCACTCGCAAGAGATAGTATGTGAAGCAAAAGAGAGCATCAAGAGGCAAATTAAAAACACATTTAAGCCTAACATGCTTCCTATGAAGAGGAATCTTGTACACAAATGAATTCATGAAGAACAAAGTGACAAGCATAAGAGGATAAAACACGAGTAACTTCCGGATTCTCAACATAAAGAGGGGAAACTTAATATTATTAAGATGCATATAACCATATTTCCCTCTCTCATAATAACTTTCAGTAGCATCATTGATGAAATCCACAATATACCCATCACTTAAAACATTCTTATCATGGTTCATATGCATAGAAGTATCATTAATTTTGGCATAAGGGGAGTTCTTTTCATTAATAGTAATTGGAGCAGGATTATTATCAAGAATTTGAACATGGTAGACAAGTTGCATATTAAGGGAATTGTTTTTGGTAACCCAATCATGACTATGACAAGTTTCATAAGGATAGTTAGAACCTATATCATAGCATTCTTTGTAATAAACATCGGAGATCGGAGGCACGAGTGTCATCATAAGAAATAGAATAGTTATCTTTCACAATCGGTTTATCCGTGTCCACACCATTATTGTTATTAGAAGGAGATGTATCAAGAACATAATGACCAGTAGCTAAAGGATTTGCAAACACCTCTTCCCCAAGCTTAGAGCTTTCTATATCATTATGGGAGGAAGCATGGATAGTACTGACACTATGGCAATTATTATCATCATCATTTTCAGAATTAATTTCCCAGAGATTTGCAATATCAAAAGTAGTGTGCTCATTCAAATCATGATTGCTAATGTATGTAAAGGGCATAGGAAGATCATCGTATTTAGATTCATTATCACAATAATCATCAGGAGCAACATACTTACGGTTACCTATCGTTATCTCATATACGCGGGGATATGCTGTTACCTCTTTCTTTTTATTCCTCTTATTCTTCTTCTTCTTCTTCGTTCCCTTCTTCTTCTTCTTCTCTTCCTTCTCCTCGTTCCCTTCTTTAGGAGGAAGAGGTTTGAAGGGTGGCTTGTCCGCATAACCTGATTTACTTTCAGAAACAATAGAAGAAACTTGGGAGGATCCCTCCTTTTCATTAATTAGTTGAAAACACACAGCGGTCCTATCATATTTTGGCAAGGTGTCATCTTCTAAAATATTTTGTATGTAAGTATTTGTATGGCTATTATCAATGCAATAAGAAAAACACCCATGCAGGACATCATCAACATCAAGATCACTCATATGTAACAAAGAGATTTTTCTCGACAGCTCTTCACACCCCAAAAATAAAGTAAGTTCATCATGCTGATTAGGAGTAATTTCATCATCACAATACAAATTTGCAGCACTCATTGGGTTCAAAATATCACTGGAGGAACATTGAAAATTAAAATGACCCACTTCATGGCAAACTTCACAAATAAAAGGATGGAGGGCACAAACTTTTTTACCAAGATCATCTAGAGCCCTAAACCACTTTCTAGTTTTTTCATTAGCATGATGGATGCAATATTCATCTTTGATTTGATTAATTCCACAAGGTCTATGTATTCCACAAAAATTAACATGCTTATAGGAAATAGCATTCTTAGGAGTTTGAGCATGCTTATTGCAATAATTAACAACAATTTCATTCTTCATGCAAGCCTCTTTAAAAGGTTCATGATACTTATCAAAATTATTTTTAGGCAATTCGAAATGAGAAGCAAAGGCTTTATAAAGATTTGCAGCAACTTGAGAGTCAAGACCATAAGTAGCACTCATATTTCGAAATTCATCGGTATCCATAAAAGCTTCAATGCATTCATAATCATAATTTATACCGACTCTTTACCTTCATTGTTCTCCCATCCTTCAGCGTTGTCCTCAATCCGATCAAGGAGGTCCCACCTAGCTTCAACCTCCTTGCTTGTAAAAGATCCCTCCGAACACGCGTCCAGATAGTCCTTGTGTTGTCCTGAAAGCCTCGCATAAAAATTGTTAACAATAACATTACGGGGGAGCTCATGAATGGGACATTTGAGCATTAGTGATTTCAATCTCCCCCACGCTTGAGAAATACTCTCTCCATCACGAGGATAAAAGTTATAAATATAATTCCTATCAATATGCACTTCATGAGGAGGATAAAATTTAGAATAAAAGAGAGATGCAATTTCCTCCCAACCAAGAGAATGCCTATTCTCCAACAATTTATACCAATGCGCCGCTTTACCGGACAGATGAAACGAGAGAATAGCTTCTTCCTCACTTCATCCATAGAGATACCTGCACACTTGAATAACCCACATAATTCGTGCAAAAACAGTAAATGATCTCTAGGATGGACAGTTCCATCCCCTTTATAGTGGTTGTCCATAACACGTTCAATAATTTTCATGGGTATTTTATACGGAATACTTTCAGCAGGTGGATTTAAAATATCAGAAGCATTATTAGAGTTATCGCATATGGGAGATAAAGCATTATCAGAACAAATTTTCTCCCCTAAAGATGGGAAGCTAAAAGGACCACAAAACTAGCTTCCCCAAGCTTAGACTTCTTCATAGCATTAGCAGTAATTGCATTCATACTAATAACATCGCTACTAACATGCAAATAAGGTTCCATAGGTTTTTTAATTTTCGCATCAAACAATTCTAAATCAGGAAAAAGATTAAAAAGCTCACTAAATTTTTTGTTGTTTTCCATTATGCCTAACTAGTGTAAACAAGAAACAAAAAGATGCAATTGCAGGATCTAAAGGAAATAGCTTCGAGCACACACACAACGGCGCCGGAAAAATACTTTACCTGGGACCGTAGTATGAGTGCCTTTTTACCTTTCCTCCCCGGCAACGGCGCCAGAAAAGTGCTTGATGTCTACGGGATCTTCTATTCTTGTAGACAGTGTTGGGCCTCCAAGAGCAGAGGTTTGTAGAACAGCAGCAAGTTTCCCTTAAGTGGATACCCAAGGTTTATCGAACTCAGGGAGGAAGAGGTCAAAGATATCCCTCTCATGCAACCCTGCAACCACAAAGCAAGAAGTCTCTTGTGTCCCCAACACACCTAATAGGTGCACTAGTTCGGCGAAGAGATAGTGAAATACAGGTGGTATGAATAAGTATGAGCAGTAGCAACAGTGCCAGAAAAGTGTTTGGCGCGTAATTGATGGTGGTGGTATTGCAGCAGTGGTAACACAGTAAAACAGTAAACAAGTAGTAGTAATTCAGCAGTATTTAGGAACAAGGCCTAGGGATTACACTTTCACTAGTGGACACTCTCATCATTGATCACATAACGAGAATAGATAAATGCATACTCTACACTTTTGTTGGATGATGAACACATTGCGTAGGATTACACGAACCCTCAATGCCGGAGTTAACAAGCTCCACAATAATGCTCATGTTTTAGTAACCTTTAGTGTAAGATAGATCAACGAGACTAAACCAAGTACTAGCATAGCATGCACACCGTAACCTTCATGCATATGTAGGAGGAATAGATCACATCAATATTATCATAGCAATAGTTAACTTCATAATCTACAAGAGATCATAATCATAGCATAAACCAAGTACTAACACGGTGCACCCACTGTCGCCTTTACACACGTGCAGGAGGAATAGAACTACTTTAATAACATCACTAGAGTAGTACATAGATAGTAGTGATACAAACTCATATGAATCTCAATGAGATCATTGTATTGAAGTACATGGAAGAGAGATGAACCACATAGCTACCGGTACAGCCCCGAGCCTCGATGGAGAACTACTCCCTCCTCATGGGAGCAGCAGCGGTGATGAAGATGGCGGTGGAGATGGCAGCGGTGTCGATGGAGAAGCCTTCCGGGGGCACTTCCCCGCTCCGGCAGGGTGCCGGAACAGAGTTCTGTCCCCCGAATTGGAGTTTCGTGACGGTGGCGGCGCCCCTGGAGTCTTTCTGGAGTTTCGTCAATTGTTGTAGGGTTTTCTGATCCAGGGGCTTCTTATAGGCGGAGAGGCGGCGCAGGAAGGTCGAAGGGGGGCCCACACCCTAGGGGGGCGCGCCCCCCCCCCCTTGGCCGCGCCGGGGTAGGGTTTGGTGGCCCTGCCTCCCTTCTCTGGCGGTTCTCGTGTGTTCTGGAGGCTTCCGGGTAAAATAGGAACTTTGGCGTTGATTTCGTCCGGTTCCGAGAATATTTCGTTACTAGGATTTCGAAACCAAAAACAGCGAGAAAACGAGAACTGGCACTTCGGCATCTTGTTAATAGGTTAGTTCCAGAAAATGCACGAATATGACATAAAGTGTGCATATAACATGTAGATAACATCAATAATGTGGCATGGAACACAAGAAATTATCGATACGTTGGAGACGTATCAAGGACCACAATATCTCTATCAATAAAGACGGTGAAACCCATCTTGCCAAGGGCTGAAGCTGACAACAAATTATAACCAAGGGTTTTGACAAGCATGACATCCACAAGAGTAATGTTGTGTGCAACCACAACCTTGCCAAAATTCAATACCTCGGATATTGAATTATCGCCAAAGGAGACGGTGATTTGATGAGTGTTGGGCCTCAACTCCTTGACGAGATCCTTACCGCCGGTCATATGACTTGTGCATCCACTATCAAACACCCATTTAGACCCTCCGGTGGCATAGTCCTACATGAGATCAATTCTTAGATTTAGGTACCCATTTTTCAATTGGTCCTCTTTTGTTAGCAACAAGGGTATTTGGGACCCAAATAGACCAAGAAATATAACCATCATAAGGACCAACATATTTTTCATAAACATCACTCTTTATATAAAACATAGTGAGGGTTAGCAATTCCCCGCATGATCATCATTAATGGCTTTTCCCTTTGAGGAATCACCACCAATGACAACCTTCTTCTTTTCTTGTGCGGGCTTGGCCTTCTTCTTGTTTGCCTTCTTTGTCTTGGCATTATAGCCAATGCCCTCCTTCCTATTGTTTGACCTTTTCCTACTCAATAGGTCATACAAAGATTGCTTACTTTGGGGAGAGGAGGGTCAAGTTCATCCTTCAACCTAGCATTTTCCTCAATAATATTTTCATGATCACAAGTAGAGGTAGAAGAGCTAGGCACATCATACTTAGCAATACTAATTTGAAGTTGCTCATTTGACTTGGTGAGGAGAGAGTGTTCACTCTTCAAGGTCTTGTGAGCCTTGTCTATATCATCTAGATCCTTAACAAGTTTCTCATGATCAACACCAAATTTGCCTTTTTTCCTTTCTAAGAACTTTTACCTTATCCCTAACAATATCTCTTTCTTTGATGAGTTTGACAATTTCATCTTGAGGCTCTTCAAGAGTTTCTAGTTTCTCTTCAAGAGAAGGTATAGTTTCTTGTTCTCCTCAAGCTCATTTTTTGAAGAGGCAATTTCAAGAGAATCCTCTCTTTCTATATGACATTTTTTATCAAGGATATCTTCTAGTTGTGCTAGACGGGACATGAGAGCCCCAACATGCTTTTTGTTGTCACCTTTCAAGTTAAAGATGAACTCATTGAACTCAAGAATTTCTTGTTTAACTTTTAAGCTAGCATGATCAACCCCTAGAGTATTTGGCATATTAGGCATAGGGGTTAGGGGATGATACCTCGGAAGATTTAGCCATGAAGCAATTTTCTTCTTTCATGTGAATATCCTCATTGGGGGATTCAATTGGTGATGAAGATGTAGTGGAGATGGAAGCAAGAGCAACCGACCCATTGGTAGTTTCTTCTTCTTCATTGACAAAGGATTAACTTGTCAATGCCTACGGGTTATAGGCTAGGGTTTAGTTAGAAGTAGAGGGCAAGTAGATCTCGAAGGTTTCAGCCGAAAAGTACTCGACGATTATGAAAACTAGGGTTTGTGAACAATGATTCGATGATCTCTTCGTCCCTCGACTCCCCCTTTATATAAGAGGTGGAGCCGAGGGTTTCGCTTCGTACAAGTTACAGAGTTTGGGACGGTTTCTAACTCATCCCGCCAGATTACAAATAACACTTCCTATTACAACTCTATCTTTTCCTTAAATATATCTTGGGCTTCCGAATCTTCTTATTCTTCGAGTAGTGGGCCTTCAATAAACCCCGGGTACTATATCCGGCAGGCCCATTTGGGATGCCTATGTCAGTAGCCCCCGAGATTTTGCTTGAATCATAGAATCGGGGAAAATCTCCACTCGTTTATTTTTACTCGAAAGCTCTAACTTCCATACTTCTTCTCATAAAATTCTATATTGTACGGGGATATTGGTAGTTGGGGCTAGTTCATCCGACGGATCGGGTACTAGTTAACCGCTCTAGTGGCAATCCGCAAAAACCTACTTCAAAATCACGTCCCTGGACATGATCTCGGGATACCGGTGTAAACTTCGACAGGTGCCGCTTAAGGTCTTACCATTCCGTCGAGTCCCGGTCAAATTTATCGAGTACCTAACGCGTCCGTTAGGATTTTTCTTCGTATCCGTTGATACGGATAAAAGTAGCAGAGCGCGAGTCTTCGGCGATGCCACGCCCGGCGAGAATGGATCCGGGGTCTTACCTTCGCAAATTTGCGGCATTCAGAAATTGATCGCAACTTTGGCGTTCTGAGAATATATTGTCGAGTGCTTTTCCGGCTGTTGGAATGGCACATTTTATCGAGTCAAATATGACTTATATTATTTTCCCGATGGGAGTATATGTAGAGTTAATTATAACTCGAAATATACTCTCTTGCTTTTCTATCTTTCTTTCTTCTTCCTCTTTTTTTTAAATTTCATCGGGCACGCGAACAACGTTCCCGATGGGAGTAGCCCCCGAGGCTACAGCCAAGAACTTGTGCTTGGTTGTAGGCTCAACATTTTAGTCCACCTTGTCGCTATATTGCCATTATCTCCCAATATTCTTTCTCTCCCTTTTTCTTCTTTTTTTTTCTCTCTCGGGTGCGCGAACAGCGCTCCCGATGGGAGTAGCCCCCGAGGCTACAGCCAAGAACTTGTGCTTGGTTGTAGGCTCTCATAATTTCTATATTTGCCATAGTCGAAACTTTACTTTTTTCGAAGTAGCCCCCGAGCATTTGGGCAAAAACTTGTTTCTGACCAAAGGCTCTCGAAGTATGCAAATAACTTATCCTGTCGCCATTCTCTTTTTATTTTTCTTGTCGACATATTTTCCTTTGTCAAATTCTCTTCAACTCTTTTAATGGTCGAGATTGGTCTGCCTTGTGGGTCCATTGTTGCCACCACGTTGACAAGTGGGGGACACACGTCCTCCGCTTTTCCTGGCGCACGTTCTGTAACCTCGTCAATGTTGAAATACTATGTTACCCTTGTTGCCACGTGGTGATCATCTGCTGCATTCTTTTTTCATCCAACGGTTCCGTCGCTTCACCGCACCTCTATATAAGATCATCTTCTTCCTCCTCGAGCACTTCCGCTCGCGCCGCTCTCCTTATCTCCTCTGCAAAAACCTCCTCTTGCGCTCTCGATTCCCCGAGCTTTTCTCCTCCAAGCTACACTTCCGCGCCATTGTTGATGCCACCGCGTCGTTTGACGAGGCACGAGTACGCCGGAATCCTCCATGGCCGCCGCGGATCTTGGGACGGCGGAGTGGGAAAGGTCAAAGATTTCCAATCAAGACCTCAACCTTTTGAAGAAACTTGGGATTAGCAAGAAGCCCAAAGCGCTCTGCTTCCCAAGCGAAGAAAGCTACCCAACCCCTCCAATGGGGTACCGAGTAAGTTTTGTCAACCATCTCATCCGCGGTTTGTCCGCCCCCATTCATCCTTTCCTCCGTGGATTACTGTTTGTCTACGGTCTTCAACTTCACCACCTCACGCCAAACTCAATCCTCCATATTTCCATTTTCATTACTCTTTGTGAAGCCTTCCTTGGCGTCTCGCCCAATTGGGCGCTATGGAAGCGCATTTTCTTCTGTCGCCGCAATGGTTCTCCCAATGTCGCCTATAATATAGGCGGCGTTGTTATCTCTGTTCGCTCCACCGTCGACTACTTCGATGTGAAACTCCCTGACTCCGTTCAAGGGTGGCGCAAGAAGTGGTTGTACATTCGAGAAGAAAACCACGGGTGCGCAGAGGACAACATTCCTCCATTCGATGGTGCCGAGAAGATTCTCCGTCGCCGTTCCTGGGATGCAGAGGCTACCGAAGAAGAAAGATCTTCGACTGAGGCCCTGATGACTCGCATCCGTGAATTACAGAACACTCGCGGCAAAGAATTGTCGGTACCCGGATTCATCGTGTATTTCCTTAAGAGTAGAGTGCAACCTCTTCAAGCTCGCAAATTTCCTCTCCGGAAATATACCGGCGACGAAGACGTAGATCGACCGTCGGCGGATTTGGAGGTTAAGGACTTGGAAAAGCTCGTCCGAAAAATCTCTTCTCTTAGCAAAAAAGATCCTATCCCTTCTTCTTGTCGCGTAAAACCTTACAGTGCCGACAATGCGCTTCCCAAGGTAGACTTTGTCTAGTTGTTTTATTGCTATCTTACTATCTTTTTTGTAACTCCTTTGCTGGATGACTTCCCCTGTTTTTATATAGAATCATCCGAATCTTGTTTCTCTTCCTCCCCTTCCCGAAGGTGGAGATGTCGAAGAAAGGGCTGTTGTCACCGATGATAACCAAGAGGCCCCCTCTTTTGTGAATGAACCCGCGATTCTCGAAAATCTGCGGGATCCGTTGAAAAGGATGCTGCTTCGAAGGTACCACCTCTCGCACAATCTCCTCCTCCTGCTCGTTTCTCCAAAGAACAAAAGGAAGAGGGATGATGTCGAAGATTCCGGGACTTCTAAACCCGAAGAAACTGTTCCTTCACCGCAAAGGCAGCTTACGATCCATATCTCGCGAGTCTCATCGGTTCGTAAGTTCCCTGTCTTTTTTTGTTTTTCTCTTCAAAAATTTTTGCTTGCCTTGCTTTTTATGTCTGTCACCCTTTTTCGATAGTGATGATGACGAAGAAACACCAACTTTGGATGTGGCTGCTCGAACGAGTACGTCACGTACCCTAGTTATTTCAGAGCCGCGAGTTGAAGGGGAGGAATCCTCGCCTCCTCAACAAAATGTCGGCGTGTCTACTCCTCCTTCGAGCCCTCGAGCCCCTTCACCAAAAAGGGCAAGGGCGGAGATCAACCCGGAGCCTACTCTCCAATCGAGTAGCTCCTCTAACCCTCTTTTGGAGGATGTAAGTTTTTCACTTTCTTGTCATTGTCTATGTTTTCTTTGCTTATTTCGATGTACCATCGTATGTTTCTCATACCACCATTTTCTCCTTTCCTTTGTTTAACGACCTATGATCAAGGATCTTCTTCGCATCGGTGCCCAATTTGTTGGGTACCGTGAATATGCTAATAAAGCCGAAGGTAATGTTTTGCTTTTTTGCCTCTACCTTTTTGCTCCTTTGTCTGTCGAAATTCTTAACTATATTTATCTTCTTTGCCGAAAAATCGGCGGAAGCCAATGAGCGTGCCAACACACTTGCTCAACAATTGGAGCATAGTAAAGAGGCTCTCAAAAAGGCTGAATTGGACGCTATTGAAGCTAGAGCGAGAGGTCGACAAGGCCAAGGCTGACGCTGCTGGTGTCGAAGATCTTAAAAAGAAACTTCACACTGCCGAAACTTCACTAAGCGATCACATAGCTGCCCAATCTGCCCGCGAGGAGGCGCTTCTTAAGCGTATAAGGACGCAAAGTCGCCGCTTCGTTAGTAAGTATCTGTACCACTTCGTATCTTTTGTATTTTCTTCTCTGCACTCGTTTGTTGCTCAATAAGTTTCTTTCTTGACAGTGAGAACAGCTCAAGAGTTTGAACTTGAAGATCCCGCCAATGATCCTCTACTTGACGCCTTTTCATTCCTCGAGTTTCATGGATCAGAGGCACGCGAAGGCATTGATCAGGCTAAAGCAGGGCTGTCGCGGCTCTTTCCTTATTTCTTCCCAAAGAAAGAGGAACCCGCAACTTTCCTTAATCTCGCCAAGTGCTTCAATCCCTCTGAAGATCTTGGGCTGAGAGTGCGTCATGAGAATATGAAGGTTGCCGTGGAAAATACTCGTTGCCTTGGTTGTCGATAGCCGACAAACTATCGACCGGGCGAAAGTTGGAGATACTCGAACGGATAGAACAGTCGAGGTGGAAATCTTTGATGAAGGCAGCTAAACCCAACACGAAGAAAATCCTGGCTTATCTCGGCATCCAGCCGTCTCGCAACTCCTAGCTCATCAAAGCCGGAGGTCTAGTTGAATGCCTCTTTGCTTTTTCTTTTTAGCGTACCTCTTTCTTTTGGCTTTGTCGCCGTAGTGTTTTTGGCGATAACTCGCTTCGATAGGTCTCTAGAAGGTCCTTCTTTTGTAATAGACATGTATATATTTTGGAGATGAATGGAAATCTATCTTTGCTCGGTGATTGATGTCGAAATATTTCTTTTTTCCGAGTTAATTTTTGACAATTATACATCAGCTCCTGGTCCCTCCAATATTTCGACTTCTTCTCACTTAAGGAGAACTCGCGACGCTTCACCTGTCAAAGATTCCTTACCGCAAGAATTGGATGAACTTCGGCACCAACTTCAGTACGTGAAGAAGCAATCACTTGTAATGATGGAAAAGTGTCGTAAGTCATCTGAAGCCGAAGAAATTGCGCTACAGCAAGCTCGCGAGGCCGTAGCAGCTAGGGAAATTGCTGCATCTGAAGCGGAAAAGGCGACTACCCGAGAAAATTTCATGCTCGAGTTAATGAATGAGGCCAGTGCGAATATGTCGGGTATGTCTATTTCGTCTTCAATATCTTCCGTCTTCATGCTACGTCTTCTTAAAGTTTGCCGCTCTTTTGTTTTAATAGGTCCCTTTATCGATGCTCGTTGCCGAAGAAGAGAGGGTAAATACTAGGACAAACCTCCTTGTTAACCTTTCTCTTGATCATGGTTCTCCGTTCCGGGCTACCCCGAAAGGACCCGCCAAATTGTCGGATTTCAAGATCGCGCCTCCCAAACTCGCGACTTCCTTGACTTCGTACCAAGACCTTGTCTATGGTTTATAATTCCATGTTTCCTCGAAAAGCTCAACCAAAGACTCTTCTCGAGCTAATGGAAAAGTTTAAGGATGCCCACAAGATCCATGACTTTGTCAAAGCTCAACTGGTAGCTGGCGCCAGATTTGCTCTCATCATGCTTCGGATCCGCCATTCAAAACTTGATCCGACTCGAGGTTGTTGCGAAAGTCCATGAGAAGGTGCGGCGCCGAAGAGTTGGTGTCGACCGTATTAACACGAAGGTTTCACCCATAGCTGAGGAAATGATTGAAGACCTTCTTCGTATGGATGCCGACTTTTTTGCGGATGGACATTATGCTGATTTTCTTGGTGCCGCTCCCGAAGAAGACAGGATTACCCTTGACAATATATTGAACCATGACTAACTTTTTCCTTTGGTAACTAATTCTTCCTTATAAGTCGTGATTGTGATTATATTGTAAAGTGAATATCACATTTCTATATTTGTCTAGCCCTCAAGTATTTTCGGTGACTATTTGCTGTATTTATATAGTGCGAGGTTTATAAACCAAGGCAATAATATGTAATCTTTGGCAAGTATCAGCCCCCGAGCTTCTTTATTTAGCACTATTTTGTATTTTTATTGACTCACGAGGTATTTGAGTACCAAGGCGAGGCTTTACTCTAGGCGAGTCTTCGAGTATCTTTGATGTCGAAGTTCTATATTTATTTTGCGAGGTTTTTAGACCAAGGCACTTACGATTTTTGATGTGTACACTCGTATTTATGATTGCTGGCTTCGATTTTGTTATATTTGGCGAGGTATTAATGTACCAAGGCGAAATATTTCAGTGCATCTATGTTGTATATATTTTGAGACTTGGGCGTTGAGCCTCCGAGCATGTCGAAAAATAAGAAGTATATCTCCACTGTCTTTATTATATTGCAGCACCACGAGCCCGCCTCATTAAAAACCTTTCCCGGCCCCACTCGGTGCCCCGAAAAAGGAAAAGAGTGCGTCTGAAAACTCGTGGGCGTTTCAGTACATTTGAAGTTTTACAAGGACTATGTTTTAGCACTTAGGCGTAGAACCGCCTAAGTTGCGCCACGTTCCAGGGGTTTGGCTCCTCCACCCCTGTCTTCTTGTCCTTTATTCTGTATGCTCCTCCTCCGATCACTTCCGTGATAATGTAAGGGCCAAGCCATGGTGACTCGAGTTTTTCATGACTTTTTTGCGTGAGCCGAAGAACTAGGTCGCCCACCTGAAAAGATCTTGGCCGCAAACGTCGACCGTGATAATTTTTCAGGTCCCGTTGATATTTGGTGACCCTTGATAATACTTCGTCTCGAGCTTCGTCGAGTGCATCTACATCGTCTTCCAATGCTGTTTTTGACGCTTCTTCATCATATGCTCGTGACTCTAGGGGAGTCGTGCTCTATTTCTATTGGAAGTATCGCTTCCGCACCATGGACTAGAAAAACGGGGTTTCTTGTGTCGCCGTATTTGGTGTTGTTCGGATGCTCCACAACACACTTGGTAGTTCTTCAGGCCAGGTATGTCGAGCTTTTTCTAAAGGTCCCAACAGACGCTTCTTGATGCCGTTGCAGATGATGCCATTGGCTTTCTCGACTTGCCCATTGGTTTGAGGATGTGCAACTGACGCGAAGTTCAGCTTGATACCCACCTCTTTGCAATAGTCTTTGAATTCATTGGATGTGAAATTGCTGCCGTTGTCTGTGACGATGCTGTGGGGCACTCCAAATCGAAGACGAGGCCTTTTATGAATTTTACTACGGATGCTCCATCCGGTGAATTTATCGGCTTCGCTTCTATCCACTTTGTAAATTTGTCGACGGCTACTAGCATGTATTCCTTTCCTCCCGGCCATGATTTATGTAACTTGCCCACCATATCGAGTCCCCATTGTGCGAAGGGCCACGACAAAGGTATTGGTGCTAGCTCTGCTCGTCGGAGAGTGAGGTTTTGCGGCAAACCTTTGACACGCGTCACAGGTTCGTACTATGTCCTTAGCGTCCTCAATTGATGTTATCCAGTAAAATCCTGCCCGAAAAACCTTGGCTGCGATAGCTCGACTACTTGCGTGGTGGCCACATGTCCCTTCGTGTACATCCTTCAGAATTATTCTTCCTTCTTCAGGTGTGACGCACCTTTGCAAGACGCCTGAAATACTTCTCTTATATAATTCTCCCTTAACCACTGTGAAAGCTTTGGAGCGTCGAATTACTCGCCTTGCCTCAACTGGATCGTCGGGTATTTCTTTCCTGAGTATATATGATATGTATGGCTGCATCCATGGTATCTGTATTACCATGACCAGGTCTTGCTCTTCTTCTTCTTCCTCTTGCTTCTCCTTGGTAGCTGATACGTCCAAAACGTATCTACTTTCCCGAACACTTTTGCTATTGTTTGACCTCTAATTTGTGTATTTTGGATGCAACTAACACGGACTAACGCTGTTTTCAGCAGAACTGCTCTGGTGTCTCGTTTTTGTGCAGAAATCCAACTTTCGGGAAAAACCTCGGAATTTATGCGAAGGCCCTATTTTCCCGGGAAACTAACGGAGCCGGAAGGGAACTTGAAGTGGAGGCCCGAGGGCCCCACACCACCGGGTGGCGCGGCCCGGGGGGCCCGCGCGGCCGGTGGTGTGGCCCCCTCGGCCGGCCTCCGACGCCCTCCTTCGGACTACTTATTCGTTTCGACCTAAAAACACACGGAGAGAAGTCGAAGTCGCCAGAAACCCTCCAGAACGCCGCCACATCGCGAAACTCCGTCGCGGGAGCCAGAAGTCTCCGTTCTGGCACTCCGCCGGGACGGGGAATTGGAGGAGATCATCACCGCCATCACCGCCAACGCCTCTACATCAACCAGCCATGTTTCCCCCATCCATGTGTGAGTAATTCCCCCGCTGTAGGTGAAGGGGATGGTAGGGATTGGATGAGATTGGTCATGTAATAGCATAAGATTGTTAGGGCATAGTGCCTAGTGTCCGTAATTGGTACTTTGATGATATTGTTGCAACTTGTTATGCTTAATGCTTGTCACTAGGGCCCGAGTGCCATGATCTCAGATCTGAACATGTTATTGCTTCATCAAGATATTCATTGTTTATGGTCTTACCTATAAGTTGTATACACATGTCGCTGTCCGGAACCAATGGCCCCGAAGTGACAAGAATTGGGACAACCGGAGGGGATGGTAGCGATGTGAGGATCACGTGTGTTCACGGAGTGTTAATGCTTTGCTCTGGTACTCTATTAAAAGGAGTACCTTAATATCCAGTAGTTTCCCTTGAGGCCCGGCTGCCACCGGCTGGTAGGACAAAAGATGTTGTGCAAGTTTCTCATCGCGAGCACGCACGACTATAATTGGAACACATGCCTATTGATTGATTAGTACTTGGACACCGTTTTATTATTATCTCGCAAATGCCCTGCTATGATTGTTACATGAGTTTCTCTCATCCATGCAACGCCCGTCATCCGTCCCCGTGCCTACGGTATTTTAATCCTCGCTGTTTACTATAATCACTACTGCTGTCTTTGTTACTCTGCTGCCGTTATTTCACTACTCGCTATCGCTATAAAACTGTTACTATTGATAAACTCTTGCGAGCAAGTCTGTTTCCAGGTGCAACTGAATTGACAACTCCGTTGTTAAGGCTTCCAAGTGTTCTTTGTCTCCCCTTGTGTCGAATCAATAAATTGGGTAATACTTCCCTCGAAGACTCGTTGCGATCCCCTATACTTGTGGGTCATCAAGACTATTTTCCGGCGCCGTTGCCGGGGAGCATAGCTTTATTTGGAAGTTCACTTGGATTAATATTGTTCGCTGCAAATTCTCCATCATGGGTAAACCTCGCGATACTAAGATCGCCATATTACCATCCACTACAAGAAAAGGTACAATTCGAGTACCTCCGCTACACTTGATTCACCATCTGTGATTGATAAACTTGTTTCACCGCCACATGCTTCGCATGCGGGTACATCTGTTGAATCTGAACACTCTCATAATATTGATAATGTTTCTGCTGTGCTTGATGATAGTGGTTCATTGGGATCTTTTCTAGATGCTACAATTGCTAAATCTAGACAAATTGAAAATACTGAAACTCCTAATGCTACTACACCTGTTAGTTCACCCGAACTTGATTATTTTAGTGATGATCTTGAGGAAGATTATGTGGAGCTTGATGATGATTTTATTGAAAAATGCAATGCTACTACTGATGCAAGAAAAATTAAAAAGTTGCTTGCAGAACACACTCGTTAGATATAAAGCTGTCTCCGATCCTAAATTTGCCACATCTCCTATAAATATTAGGGATAAAGATTATGATTTTTCTCTTGATCTATCTCATATAGCTATTGTTGAGAAAACACCCTTTTGTGGTACTGAAAAAGAAAGTGCTGTTGAACACATGACTGAGTTATCTACTTTGAGTAGCTTGTTTTCTGATGATGTTAAGAAGCGTACTTACTTTGTTGCTAAAATATTTCCATTCTCATTGAAGGATGACGCTAAAACTTGGTATAATAATTTGCCACCTAATTCTATTAAAAGTCCGAAAGAATTGCTTGATGTTTTCTTCCGCAAATACTTTCCTGCTAGTGCTCAACATATTGCTTTGCAGAGAATTTATAATTTTGAACAGGGAGATGAAGAGAAATTGCCTGAGGCTTGGTCGAGATTTTGCTCTCTTATTAGAGCTCGGCCTGAGCATGATCCGGAAAAGCATGATTTACTGGATATATTTTATAGTGGACTAACCATTGAGTCTAGGGCATACCTGGATAGTTGTGCTGGTTGTGTTTTCAGGAAAAGAACTCCAGACGACGCTGAAGAATTATTGGCTAAAATAAGCCGGAATCATGATGATTGGACTACGCCTGAACCAACTCCAACGCCAATATTGAAGAAAAGGGGTTTAATTAAGTTGAATGATGAAGATATGAGGGAAGCCAAGAAGTCTCTCAAGGAGAAAGGTATTAAATCTGAAGATGTGAAGAATCTACCTCCTATAGAAGATATATGTGAGATAATTCCCCCTTCATCCATGATTGAGGTAAACTCCCTTCAACGCTTTACTAGGGAGGATATTCCGTATTCGAAACCTCCTGCACAATGCTTAGATGAGTTTGATAATTATATTGTTAAGCAAGAAAATTTTAATATGAGAGTAGAGAATCATTTAATGGAAAATTCTCGAGCTACTAGTGAATTGCATGATATTGTGGAGAGAACCTCCAATGATGTTAAGATGCTTGTTAAACATTTTCAAATGATTCAAACTCAAATTGATCAACTCACTAAAGTGCAAAATGACTTGTTAGGGAATAATTCTAAAGAGAAACATGCTTATGAAGTAACAACTAGAGGTGGTGTCTCTACCCAGGATCCTCTATATCCCGAAGGGCATCCCAAAAGAATTGAACAAGATTCTCAACGCATTGAACCTAGTGCTCATTCTAAGAAGAAAAAGAAAAAGAAACATAAAAATGTTGTAGAATCCTCCGAACTCGTTAATGATCCTAATAGTATTTCTATTTCGATGCTGAAACCGAAAGTGGTAATGAACATGATAATGATAAGAATGATACTCCTGATAAAGAAGAGGTTGAAGAAGAACCTGAAAAGCATGCTAAAAATAAAAATTATACTAAAGAAGATTTTATTACTGAGAAACATGGTAATGAAAGGGAACCTTGGGTGCAAAAGTCAATGCCTTTTCCTGCTAAGAAACTAAAATCAAAGGAAGAAGAACACTATAATAAATTCCGTGATTGGATGAAACCTTTATTCTTGCAAATCCCTTTGACTGATGCTATTAAATTGCCTCCTTATTCAAAGTATATGAAAGATATTGTTACTAACAAAAGGAAAATCCCCAATGAGGAAATTTCCACTATGCTTGCTAATTACTCTTTCAATGGCAAAGTTCCAAAGAAGTTGGGCGACCCAGGTATACCGACTATTCCTTGTTCTATTAAGAATAATTATGTTAAAACTGCTCTATGTGACTTGGGAGCCGGTGTTAGTGTTATGCCTTTTTCTCTTTATAAGAGACTTTACTTAGATAAGTTGATACCTACTGATATATCTTTGCAAATGGCTGATAAATCTACTGCTATTCCTGTTGGTATATGTGAGAATGTCCCTGTTCAAGTTACTACTAACCGCTTGATATTAACCGATTTTGTTGTATTGGAAATGCTCGAAGATGATAATATGTCTATTATTCTTGGGAGACCTTTTCTTAACACCGCAGGGGCTGTTATTGATTGCAATAAAGGAAAGGTTACTTTCAATGTTGATGATAGGGAACATACCGTTTATTTCCCCAAGAGGATTGAAAAAGCGTGCGGAGTTAATACTATCTCTCATGTGAGAACTATCAAAGTGGGATCCATCGATTGTCCTATATATGAGCCCAAAGAAGAATATCAAACTCTTGTAATTGGATCCATATCAATACAATTCAAGGTAACATGATTGATTTGAGGTTTATTTCTTCATATGCTATGTAAAATTTATTTGGTGGCAAGACTTGATCAACCTTGTTAACAAATACCTTTTATATGCATAGAGGAGGTAAACAACATTTCTTTCTTTCTCCACTTGTTTTAGTTGCTGTAGCACTTTTAATTTGCAAAGTTTCTTAGTTGATTTGAGATTTCAAAAAATTTCCTGGCCAGTAATAATAAACCTAATACCCAGAAAATGTGCATTTTTCAAAGTTTTCAAAAATTCGCGAAAATTATACCGTTGGTCCTATTTTTCGACGAGGCACTCGGGAGTACCGGAGGATGACCTGTGGGGCACCGGAGGGCGCCACACCACCGGCCGGCGCGGCCAAGGAGGTGGCCGCGCCACCATGTGGTGTGGGCTCCCCTCTGCCCCACTTTGTCATCTCTTCCTCCCAAGCACCTTCTCTCTCCCGAAAAAACTCGTACCAAGTTCATCTCTCTCGCGTTTTTGCTCCGGAGCTCCAGATTTCTCGATCTCTTTGCTCAGCCCGATTTCGTCCGAAATTTGGCACATTTGCTCTTCGGTATGTGACTCCTCCACCCATCCAAGTAGAATTTTGTTTGGTTGAGTATATCTTGAATATTTTGCTGCTGTAGGTAACATGTTTAGTGAGCTTGCATGCTTGTTCTAAATGGTAGAAACTAGTTTTGATGCATGTTTAGTACTCTAGCAAGTTCCTATAGTAGTTTCCCTCAATTATATGTCACCAAATCAAGTTTTATATTGTTTGTTGAAAATTTCAGAAAATGAAGAAGTTCAAATTTGGAGAGTTGTTCAAGAAGGGGACAACCAGCACCGGGAGGCCTTCTAGGGCCGCCACCCGGATTAGGCAATCATACAATGAAGACATCCTTGCGCCTAGCTTCGCGCCTGAAGAGGACAACGGTCCTCCTAATGCCTCTACTTTTCCATGCTATGATTTTCTAAGGAATGCAGGGATACTGGAGGATTTCTTGACCCTTGTCAACAGGGCAGGGTTAACTACCTATATGGGAGATGAAAGGGAGCAGTATTATATGCTCACAAAAAATTTCGTCGAGAGTTTCCATTTTGACAATAAACAATACGAGCCAACGGTTGCGTTCAGGATTTATGGTAATCCTGTTACTATGCAATTGAAGGATTTTTGTCTTGCTTTGGATATTGACCCTGCAGGTACAGCAAGTAGGATTGATGACAACCCTCGGGACTTGTTGGAACTCTACCGAGGGATCACCAATGACGACTGTCGCACCATTCAGCGGGGCAAGATAAGGAACATTCAACTCCCCGCCATTAAATATTTTGCATACTACATTGCTACTAGCATTCTTGGTAGGGAGAACACTAGTAATATTTCCAGCTACCATCTTGCTTTCTTGAACATCGCACTTACTGGTCAAACATCCTATCACCTTGGTGCTCTTATTGCTCGCCGCCTGTCTACCAGGGGACCTATTTTTGGAGGAACTATTGCACTGCGTGTTTTAACATATCTAGATCTTCCTATTGATTCTAATGATGTGCCATTGGCCCCTAGGAGACTTGATATTGCTGCCATGAAGAGTCATCATTTTGTTACCACTGAGTCTACTTTGGATAATATGGCCTATAGAATGTTGTTTGCTGATGGGGATGAGAAAGAAATCCCTCTTCCCCGACCAGAGCTTGTTTGATATTGACAGGCAACCATGGTCGCGCACTAAGGAGGAGGTGGAAGAACATATGAAGATACAAGAGTTCCACCAACAACATGACTCCGAGGACGTCGGGACCTCCTACGACCACACCGGCACATATCCGGGTGCTTCTTCTAGCACATACCCGGAATACGACCCATCTTCATATTACGGAGATACTACTTCATGGGATCGATGGGATTGAACTCCACTTAGGCCAAAAGCCTAAGCTTGGGGGGAGGTATGCCGGCATCACTCATTCTTTGCATATTATGGTTGCTGGATACTTGCACATACTTGCTTTGTTCGTTTGAGTGGTTTTCTAATGAGAGGAAGATGATATTTGGGGAAGTGCTGCCTGAAAACAGATTCTGGAACGTTACCGTAAAAATTCTCAAACATAGCCAGAGCGTCATTTTGAGCTGAAAATTTTTGTGCAGGTTCCCCAGGTTGTTATCTAACTTTCATTAGTTGAACACTTTTTGAACTGAGCAACGTAAGATTTTTGTAAAAATCGATTTCTGTACTGCTGTCAAGTTTTGGCAGATTTCTGCCATTTCGGTTTTCTGTGTTTCTTTTAGTTTGATATTTCTTGTTTTTGCTTTATTTCTTTCCCAAAACACAAAAAGACCAAAAATATTTCTGTTGTTTCTCTTCACCATTTGTTTGCTTTGGTTTCTTGCAATTGTTTCGCTTTATTTGCTATTGCTAGTTTGCTATAAGAAAACCCAAAAAGATTTTGCTTTGTTTGCTTGTTTCCTCTTGTTCTTGTTTGCAATTTGAAAACACCAAAAATATTTGCTGTTCTTCTTTGGTTTGTAAAGTTCATCATGAGTTCAATGGTCTTCGGCGGCTGGAGCGTGGTTTTCATTTCATATTATCCAAGCTACACAAGTGAAAAGGCAATAATGACGATCTACGACAATCTGATTGTGGTGAGAGGCTGGTATGAACTCTATTTGTTTTCATTTTTGTACATATACTCATCCATGTGAGCATGCTTAGTTGGTTCATGTGAGGTATATGTTATTTGAGAAAGTCTAGTAGTTCATGATCTCTCATTTTTAGCTCCAATTTATTAATATGAGTAGCATGTCATGGATGTTTGCTTGCATTGTTTTATTCATAAGTAAGTATGGCATTGTGGTATCCTCCTCTGAATAATTCATTTATATCGACTTGGCACATGCTCACGCATGCAAATGACTGAACAAAAAGTCAATTAAGCCTCGATGATCTATATTGCTTCAGAGTTCTTGTATCACTTTTATGCCTCGGTTAATTTATTTTGCCGCAAGCATGATTATGACGATTACTTGCTCTCTTGATTTGTCGCTCCCTAGTCTCTTGCTAGCCTTCACTTGTACTGAGCGGGAACGCTGCTCGTGCCTCCAAACACATGAAAACCAAGTTATTCCAAAGTGTCCACCATAAATACCTATGCATGGCATTTCAAACCATCCCAAGTAAATTCTCATGCGCTACCTTTAAAACCTTCAAAATGCTTCTTAATTTGTGTTAATGTTTCATAGCTCATGAGGAAGTATGTGGTTTTTAGCTTTCAACCTTGTCATTTACTTTTGACGGACTCTCATATGGAATAGTGGCACATCCGCTTATCCAATAATTTTGCAAAAAGAGCCGGCAATGGGATTCCCAGTCCCGAATTAATTAAACTTAAATAGACACTCCTCCATGGTTTGTGATTGTTGGACGGCACCCGAAGGATTCGGTTAGCCATGGCTTGTGTAAGCAAAGGTTGGGGGGAGTGTCATCATCATAATAAAACTAAAATAAAAAGGCACTCCTTCATGGTATGAGATTGTTGGCAGGCACCCGAGGATTCGGTTAGCCATGGTTTGTGCAAGAAAGGTTGGAAGGAGTGCAAAATAAATATGCAATAATTCATGGGAGCCGCTCTTGAAAGTCCGGTTGGCGAGGTAGTTAGTGTACCCATTACCATTCGTTGACAACAACAAACACCTCTCAAAATAATTTTACTCCCGATTTATAAAAATGAAAAGCTCTAGCGCATGTTAATCCCTGCTTCCCTCTGCGAAGGGTCAATCTTTTACTTTTATGTTGTGTCTCCATCCTTTGTTTGAGCACTTTCTTGAGAGCACAACTGTCATTCTTAGTATAATATGCTTGTCTCAAAATATGATTGATTGTGGTATAACTTTGATGCTTTTATCTTTGACAATCACTACTTCTAATCTTTCTATGAACTCCAGAGGTGCCCGGGCATTTATGTTTTGCCAATCAAATACAAGCAAGCGAGATACCACTTTATCATACTCTCTTATGAACATTACAATCCTGCTTATATACATGATTCATGATGCTTATTATTAATTGTTGGTACTTCTTCATGATTGATATAGTCTGTTAGATGATCTTATTTGCATGTACCTTATTATGAGCTGCTCAAGTATTAGCCATATCATGAGAATATATACATCATATGAGCAAATGTGTTCGTGAAAGTTCTTTTATCGCTCGCTTGTTAATCGAATTGCTTGAGGACAAGCAATAAGCTAAGCTTGGGGGAGTTGATACGTCCAAAACGTATCTACTTTCCCGAACACTTTTGCTATTGTTTGACCTCTAATTTGTGTATTTTGGATGCAACTAACACGGACTAACGCTGTTTTCAGCAGAACCGCTCCGGTGTCTCGTTTTTGTGCGTAAATCCAACTTTCGGGAAAAACCTCGGAATTTATGCGAAGGCCCTATTTTCCCGAGAAACTAACGGAGCCGAAGGGAACTTGAAGTGGAGGCCCGAGGGCCCCACACCACCAGGTGGCGCGGCCCGGGGGCCCGCGCGGCCAGGTGGTGTGGCCCCTCGGCCGGCCTCCGACGCCCTCCTTCGGACTACTTATTCGTTTCGACCTAAAAACACACGGAGAGAAGTCGAAGTCGCCGTAAACCCTCCGTAACGCCGCCACATCGCGAAACTCCATCGCGGGAGCCGAAGTCTCCGTTCGGCACTCCGCCGAGACGGGGAATTGGAGGAGATCATCACCGCCATCACCGCCAACGCCTCTACATCAACCAGCCATGTTTCCCCCATCCATGTGTGAGTAATTCCCCGCTGTAGGTGAAGGGGATGGTAGGGATTGGATGAGATTGGTCATGTAATAGCATAAGATTGTTAGGGCATAGTGCCTAGTGTCCGTAATTGGTACTTTGATGATATTGTTGCAACTTGTTATGCTTAATGCTTGTCACTAGGGCCCGAGTGCCATGATCTCAGATCTGAACATGTTATTGCTTCATCAAGATATTCATTGTTTATGGTCTTACCTATAAGTTGTATACACATGTCGCTGTCCGGAACCAATGGCCCCGAAGTGACAAGAATTGGGACAACCGGAGGGGATGGTAGCGATGTGAGGATCACGTGTGTTCACGGAGTGTTAATGCTTTGCTCCGGTACTCTATTAAAAGGAGTACCTTAATATTCAGTAGTTTCCCTTGAGGCCCGGCTGCCACCGGCTGGTAGGACAAAAGATGTTGTGCAAGTTTCTCATCGCGAGCACGCACGACTATAATTGGAACACATGCCTATTGATTGATTAGTACTTGGACACCGTTTTATTATTATCTCGCAAATGCCCTGCTATGATTGTTACATGAGTTTCTCTCATCCATGCAACGCCCGTCATCCGTCCCCGTGCCTACGTATTTTAATCCTGCTGTTTACTATAATCACTACTGCTGTCTTTGTTACTCTGCTGCCGTTATTTCACTACTGCTATCGCTATAAAACTGTTACTACTGATAAACTCTTGCGAGCAAGTCTGTTTCAAGGTGCAACTGAATTGACAACTCCGTTGTTAAGGCTTCCAAGTGTTCTTTGTCTCCCCTTGTGTCGAATCAATAAATTGGGTAATACTTCCCTCGAAGACTGTTGCGATCCCCTATACTTGTGGGTCATCAGTAGCCCCCGAGGGTTTCTTCTCCTTCTTTTTTGATTTTGTCGACTCAGTGGATCTCTCTGTTATCTCTTCCCAGAATACACCTGGTGGGACTGCAAGGCACTGCGACCCGATGTTTGCAAGAACGTCGGCTTCGTCGTTGCTCAATCTACTAATATGATTTACTTCGCATCCATCGAATAACTTCTCGAGCTCATTGTACACCTCCTTGTATGCCATCATGCTCGTCATTGATTGCGTCACATTGGTTCATAACTTGCTGAGCTACCAACTCGTGAATCGCCAAAGATTTTTAATCGAGTTGCTCCGCAGGCTTTCGCCATCTTCATCCCGTGTATGAGAGCCTCATATTCTGCTTCGTTGTTAGATGCATTAGGGAACGTCATCCGAAGGATGTACTTCAACTTGTCGCCTTCAGGTGATATGAGTACTACTCCTGCACCAGCCCCTTCTAGTCTCTTGGACCCATCAAAGTTCATAGTCCAGGTTCTCGACAAATCTGGAGGTCCTGTATTTTGCAACTCCATCCACTCTGCGATGAAGTCCGGCAGTATTTGCGACTTTATTGCTTTTCTTTTTCGTACGTGATGTCCCGAGGGGAAAGTTCTATTCCCCAAAGGGAGACACGACCCGTAGCTTCCGGATTATTCAAGTATATTTGACAGGGGAGCTTCGTTGACCACTATGATCGGGTGTGCCGAAAAATAGTGGCGCAATTTCCGTGTCTGTCGTGAATACTCCATATGCTAGTTTTTGGTACCGAGGGTACCTTTGTTTTGAGGGCGACAAGACTTCGCTTACGAAGTATACCGGCCGCCGCACTCCATGGATTTTCCCTTCTTCTTCTCTTTCGACAACTAAAACCGTGCTAACCACTTGAGGTGTGGCCGCAATATACAACAAGAGAGGTTCCTTTTCCTTTGGAGCCACCAGGATCGGTGGTGTCGAGATTTTTCGCTTCGGATCTTCGAAAGCTCTATCGGCCTCTTCGTTCCACCGGAATTTATCTCCTTGTTTTATCGGCGCATAAAATGGTAACGCTTTTTCTCCTAACCCGGCGACGAATCTGCTCAAAGCTGCGACTCGCCCGGTTAGTCGCTCGTATTTCTTTCAACTTTGTTGGCTTTCTCATTGTTACTATGGCTTGTATTTTGTCTGGATTTGCTTCAATCCCTCTTGCTGAAACTAGAAACCCCGTAAGTTCTCCTGCTGGAACGCCAAAAGAACACTTTGTCGGGTTCAGCTTGAGGCAGAATTTGTCGAGGTTGTCAAAAGTTTCTTTGAGATCCTCGATCAGCGTTGCCCCCTTCTTTGACGTTATGACGACATCATCAATGTATACTTGCACGTTTTTCCCGATCCGTGTTGCTAAACACTTCTGCATCATCCTCTCGATATGTTGCTCCCGCATTTTTTAGACCAAAAGGCATTGTCTTGTAGCAAAACACGCCGTAAGGTGTAATAAACGCTATTTTGGCTTCATCATCTTCTTTTAATCTGATCTGGTTATAACCAGAGTATGCATCCAAAAAGGAAAGACGTTCACAACCTGCCGTGGAGTCGATGATTTGATCGATCCTTGGGAGGGGAAAGTGATCCTTAGGGCAATGTTTGTTGAGACACGTGAAGTCGACGCACATGCGAAGGACCTGTCGTGTTTTTCTTCGGCACCATCACTCGGGTTAGCTACCCATGTGGCTTCTGTAGATATCTCTCTCGATAAAACCAGCTTCCTCTAGTCGATTTATTTCGACGAAGCATGGCTCGCGGTTTGGTTCCGAAAACGCCGCAAAGGTTGTCCGATTGGTTTCGCTGTTGGATCCAAATTTAGGTGGTGCTCGGCAAGTTCCCCGGGTACTCCCGGCATGTCAGCTGGACACCATGCGAAGATTTTCCAGTTCTCACGGAGGAACTCGACGAGCGCGCTTTCCTATGCGATATCCATGTTGTTTGCAATGGATGTCGTCTTTTTTGGATCTGTCGGGTGAATCTGCACCTCCTTAGAATTTTTCTCTGTGTTTTTTTTTTTGAACTTAACTACTGCAGGGGAGCCCCCCACAGCCTTTTATTGCTTATCAAAAGAAAATATGTACAAAAGTTTAAAGAAAATATATACAACAACTACCTACCTACTAATTACAACAGGTTGTCAATCCATGATGACAAAAGACCTACAGAGCTCTCCTTTACCCTATGCTTAAGAAGGGTAACATCTGTAATGAAGCCAGCTTTCCAACTCCTGAACGATGGCTGCATGCCTCTAAAGATCTTATTGTTCCTTTGCTTCCAAATATTCCAGCATGCAAGAATTATAATTTCTGTAAAACAGGGGCCTTTGAATCTTCTCTTAGTCCCTTTTACCATCTCTGGCCCAGAACCATGTACCCAATTAACTTGCAGATATATCCAAATTCTCACACTGAACATACACTCAAAAAATAAGTGTGACCAATCTTCTAATGCATGGGTACTACATAACACACAGCTGTGATCTGATGTGACATTCCAGTGTCTTCTTCTAAGCATATCCTTTGTATTGATACGATCATGCACAATTAGCCAAGCAAAAAATTTGTGCTTTGATGTACACTTACTCCTCCAGATCCATTGAGATGGAAAATGAGAGGGAATATGTTGGTAGGTTAATCTGTAGACTTGACTTGGAACAAAATCTCCATTTTTGTTACTTGAAATAAGCCATTGATCTTGATTCTCCGATGTGACAACACCTCTCAAAATGCTCTGTAACACTCTGAACTCATCTGAAGCTTCATTTGATAGAGGGAGATGAAAAGCTTGTGCAGGATCAGAGATCTGTAACGCCTCATTTACCGAGATAAGTTTATCCTTGACAAAGGAAAAAAGTCTTGGGAACCTTTCATCAAAGAGCATATTTTTCCAGTTATCCGTCCAAAATAGAATTGTCTCTCCATTCCCCAAATTGCAATGTGTCATTTTCCTATAAATATCAATTAGCTTCATAATATTCCTCCACCAAAAGGAACCACAGATAGTAACTGCATGTGGGACTTCCTTATAATAATAGGAGTTTCGAATTAACTTGACCCAGGGAAGATCCACATTGTTGTAAAATTTATGCAATTGCTTCAACATAAGACATTTATTCTGAATTTTCAGATTAATGATACCTAAGCCACCCTTGTTTTTTGGTTTACAAACCATCTCCCAAGAAGCCAGAGAGTGTGCCTTATCATCATTTTTTTTCTTTCTCCACAAACAATTCCTTCGAGCTCTATCAATTACCTCAATTGCTCCATCTGGTATATCTAGTGTACTAAGATAATGTATGGGCATTGATGACAAAACAGAATTGACCAGGATTAACCTGTCACCATATGATAAGAAAGAGGATGAAGCAGTGAGCCTTCTTTCAATTCTATCAGTTAGGGGAGATAAATCTCTTATTGTTGGCTTAGTAGTGCCCATAGGAATGCCAAGATATGGGAAGGGCATTGATGCAATAGAACATTGTATTTGCGTTGACGAGCCTCAGCCTTCAGCTTGAGATATGTTGATAGGAATAAGTGATGATTTGTGGTAATTAACTTTGAGTCCAAGAAAAGCGAATATTCCTCCAATAGTTCTTTCAATACTTGTAACCGATCTCGCCTCACTGGCAACATTATAATGGTATCATCTGCATATTGTACAATAGGGTAATCATTACTGCCTCTATTGGGAATTGGAGCCTTCAATCTTCCTTCTCTGAAAGCATGATTCACATAACTTTGCAACAGGTCACCACCAAGTACATACAACAAAGGAGAGAGAGGATCACCCTGCCTGACCCCTCTTCTGCACAAGAAAGGTTTCCCAGGAACACCATTTAAAAGGATAGCAGAAGAACCAGAAGTCAGAATTTCTTTAACCCACTGAATGAAAGTTGAATCAAAACCTTTAATTTCCATTATCTTGATGATAGCCTTATGCTCAATTGTGTCAAAAGCCTTTTCAAAGTCTAATTTGAGTAGAATCACTTTTCTCTTGGATTTATGACATTGATGCAAATATTCAAAAGTCCAAGCCAGACAATCCTGAATGGTTCTCCCTCTTATAAATCCATATTGATTTTCATGAATGCAACTTTTGATTTGTAACTGTAACCTGTTGGCAGCCAACTTTGTCAAAAATTTAAGACATGTATTTGTTAAAGAAATTGGCCTAAAATCATTCACTGTCTCTGGGGACAAATTCTTTGGAATCAAGGTGATGTATGAACTATTAATACTCTCCAGGGGGGCTTGTCCTTTGTGAAAATCCCTACACAAATTTATGAAGTCATCCTTGATTATACTCCAGCACTTCTTGACAAACATTCCATTAAAACCATCAGGCCCAGGAGCTCTATCAGTTTTCAAATGCTTCAAGACTCCCTCAATTTCCTCTGTGGTAAATTCCTTAGAGAGAATATCCAAACCTTCCACTGGAGTAATCAGATGTGATATATTGGCTTGTGTTGCATTATCATTTGTAACTCCCATTCTATTTCTGTAACAAGCCCACAATGCATTAGCTTTCTGATTGTGTTCCACCAATGGGTTTCCTTGCTCATCCTTTATTACTGATATAACATTATTCCTATATCTTTCAGTGGCCTTTGCATGGAAAAATTTGGTGTTTTCTCCTCCTAATTTAATCCATCTAATTGTACACCTATTCTTCCAATAGTTTGATTGTATACTCAAAAATTTCTTCAGATGTGTCTTGACAATATTCCTAAAATTAAATTCAGCTCTATTCAAATCTCTGGAGTCTTCCAAATTGTCAAAAAATAGGATAACTTTAATTTTTCTCTGTGTTGAAAGTTGATTCTTTGTTTGGCCTTCCAACGTCTGGCAGTACGTCGTAATCAGTCATGCTTTTCGATGCCAAGTACTCAGCTTGCATCCCGAAGGTTTCTGATAACCGATGGAAATCCTTGTCGCACTTATCAGCTAAGGCAAAACTCCCTTTGACCGTGATTGGTCCCTTGGGTCCAGGCAATCTCCATAATAGGTATGTATAGTGTGGTACTGCCATAAATCGAGCGTATGCTGGTCGTCCCAACAAAGCGTGGTACTCGCGATGGGAAATCCACGACTTCAAACTCCAGTTTCTCGATTCTATAATTTTCTCGGGTTCCAAACCGAACGTCAAGGTTGATCTTTCCCAATGGGTAACTTGGTTTCTCCGGTGTGATGCCGTGGAACCTTATGTCCGTTGGCTTCAGTGTTTGCTAAGGATATGTTCATCTTCCTCAATGTATCCGCATACATAAGGTTTAAGCTGTTGCCGCCATCTATGAATACTCGAGAAACGTCAAATCCTGCGATAACCGCCGGCGTGAATAAGTGCTCGATCGCCCGGTCGAGGAACTTGCTGCGGGTGGTCCGCTATGGTGAAGCCGATGTCTTGCCCCGACCAATTGAGGTACTCCACTCGTTGGTGGAGGCATTTTTTCCGCCATGAACACCTGTCGTGAGATTACTTTTTGAACTCTATTGGACGGCCTTCCCTTCGAATCATCGACACCGCTCCGTTGGAATTAGGATCAACATAGGGTGGTGGTGCGAGTGCTGCCGCTATTCTAAGCCGGTGTTGATTGTTCTCCGTAATCGCGGGAGGTGGCGGTAGGTGAACTTCGCTCCCGGGCTCCCGAGGATTTCTCCGTGCTGCTCGAGCGTGAGCATTTTCTCGCGTATCCGAACATTGCCCGAAAATTTCGACAGTCTTTCCGCAGGTGCCCCGACTGTCTTTTCCCGTTGCTCGTCGAGGAAGAAGT
The DNA here is from genome assembly GCF_022539505.1 of Lolium rigidum. Taxonomy (NCBI): domain Eukaryota; kingdom Viridiplantae; phylum Streptophyta; class Magnoliopsida; order Poales; family Poaceae; genus Lolium; species Lolium rigidum. Next base: position 342,338,090 of record NC_061510.1, on the reverse strand, counting down.
GCATCCGGCACGGTCCGTTCAGCATTTCTTCGGGGACACGAAAGGTCTTGGAAACCTTGGTCCGCTATTTTGTCTATTGCGGGAGTCGTCTCTCGTTGTCGCTTCTCTCGCTCATTACTTCTCTGATAATCATCTCTATTGTTTCCTCCTGCGCTGGCTCGGAATCCAGCCGAAATTTGCCCTGGAGCATCGTAGTTCTGGTACTGTCGAGGAAATCGTCGCCTTGATTGATAATTTCGACCACGGTCCTCCTCTGGCGACCTGTGTCGTTTATTGTGGACAGCGTCTTCTCCGTCTGCCCATCTATTTGCTATCTCCATCAACGCGGATACTCGTTTTTGGATTGGTCCTTCCCAAGTCCTCGACGAAATCTCCACGCCTAATTCCTCGCGACAAACGCATCTATTGCTCTCTCGTCGGATATATTTTCTGCCGAGTTTTTTATGATGTTCCACCTTTGGATATATTTTCTCATTGACTCGTCCGGCTTTTGTCGACACGCTCTCGGTTCTTCTAACGACGCAGGTTTTTTGCATGTGGACCTGAAATTCTTGACGAATACGTCCTCGAAACTTTCCCAGCTGTCGATGGATCCTGGCGGAAGTTTTTTGATCCAAGATCGTGCGGCTCCACTTAAGTGCACCTGAATACTTTGCATGGCTGTTGCCCTAGTTCCTCCAGTTAGCTTTACCGTCTCGAGGTAATCAATTAGCCAATCTTCTGGATCTTGCAAACCGTCGAATTTTTTGAAGTGATCGGGTAACTTGAATCCTGAGGGGACTCGAGTTTTTCGGACTCTTCTCGTGAAGCACGGTAGACCGCACATATCCTCGTCATTGAGTTCTGGGGACTGCCGATGATCCCTTCTCTTTGCCTCGCTCTATCAACCCTTGCTTGTGCTCCCGTATCTCTTGCTCCACTTGGTCCTTCGAGAGCCGCGCCGTTGCTCGCCGCAGGTCGTGGACTATTTTGCCTTGCCGCTCTTTCGGGAGGTGTTGCTACGAACGCTGTCCCCATAGCTCCAACCCTCGCTAACGCCATGTTGTATAATGTTTCCCTTGGATCTCCTGGGGTGGCCTGGATGCAAGGATGTAAGCTTGTGTCGCCATATACCCAGCTTCTGGTGTCTTAGGGATAATATTTCCTCTTGTATCTATCGACATAAAGGACATGTCGAGGTTTTGAATCAAGTGCTCTCTTTCTGCTTCGGGTATGTGTTGTAACCTTGATCTTCCTCTCGTTCCGAGCCTCCCTGTGGCTATCACCCGAAACTCTAGATTGTCCACTTAGATCCGCCATTCTCCTGCTCGATGCGTAAGCTGCCTCCTTTCTCCTGTTCAACTCAGTCGTCTGTTTTTCTATTTCTCGGGCAGTTCGTGCGAGCCTATATTGATAAGCTTGCGGTTCTTGAGCTGTGGTCGTCGTCGTCATTGGTTCCGAACCATCTAGAGCTTTTGCTCGCTCTATCCCAAGCTGCTTGTGGAAGTTGAACGCTGACACGTGGCGTGGGCCCGACATATTTAGTGCCCATACCTCTCCTTAGATCTGAGGGATCGACAAAAGGATTGCCCAAATCGTCGAAAGCCTCCGATGTTTCCTCTTGATTGTCGATAGCATAAATCTGATGATATTTTGTACTCTGATCTATATTGGGTTTGGTGACATCATTGTTGAGATTGATGAAGACCTTGCCCATCGTGATAGATTTGTCGATGAAGTCGTAATCGTCGACATCGCTTGAGCCATCGCTTATATATGAGTCCGCAGATGACTCAAACGATGTGTCGCCGAAGATCTTGGCGAGTTTCTCTCTTGCTCGATGCTCGACGTAACGTGTTGACGAAGTTTCTTCTTCGACTCGGTTGACGATGCATAGCTTGAAAAATCGGAATCGACCGCCGACGATCCCGACGAAATCGGAATTTCGACACGATACGATCCTTCTTTCTCGACGCGAAAGTGAAACCTTCCGAACGTCATCTCCAAGGGCTCCGCCAGATACGCATATGCATCCAAACGGGAGGGTGGGTGAGGAACAAAATCAACAAGACCAGCAGCGATCTGTTTACCTCGATCCATAGTGTTGCTTCCGGTTGACGATGTTGAAGACTTTGAACGTGCCATCGAGATCAGATCCTTACGCCTCTAATTACCACAGACGGCGCCAATTGACAAAGGATTAACTTGTCAATGCCTACGGGTTATAGGCTAGGTTTTAGTTAGAAGTAGAGGGCAAGTAGATCTCGAAGGTTTCAGCCAAAAAGTACTCGACGATTATGAAAACTAGGGTTTGTGAACAATGATTCGATGATCTCTTCGTCCCTCGACTCCCCCTTTATATAAGAGGTGGAGCCGAGGGTTTCGCTTCGTACAAGTTACAGAGTTTGGGACGGTTTCTAACTCATCCCGCCAGATTACAAATAACACTTCCTATTACAACTCTATCTTTTCCTTAAATATATCTTGGGCTTCCGAATCTTCTTATTCTTCGAGTAGTGGGCCTTCAATAAACCCCGGGTACTATATCCGGCAGGCCCATTTGGGATGCCTATGCCATTCATCGTCATCATCATCCCCGAAAGTATATTCTTCTTGAGTTGAGAGCACAATAGATGTATCCATTGAAGATCTTGCCATAAAGCAATGTGCATTCTTGATGTGAGGGTTCTCATCGGGGGATTCAAAGAGGGATGAAGGTGGATAGAGGTAGTAGCAATAGCGGCCACTTCCTTTGAGGCTTCTTCTTCATCACTATCACTATTATTGTCCTCGGAAGAATACTCCTCTTGAGTTAATAGCACAATCCTTGATGGCATCTTGTTCTTCTTATTCTTGATGAATGGTCTCTTGTTGGGAACCTTTGAATCTTTGCTCTTGTCCTTGGGAATGAGCCTCCCACCATGAGTTTCTCTATTCTTATATGGGCATTCAACGATGAAGTGATACTTGTCACCACAATTGAATCAAGATCTTGATCTTGGGCCTGAGCTCTTGAACCTGCTTGCTTTGTTCCTCTTGATGTTCTCTTCTTTTGCCTTGGATGGATCAACCCAAAAGGTTCTTGCATGAAATGCCATATGGTCATGGTAATGGTATTCCAAGTCCTCCGGATAGGACATTCTCCAAGAAGTTCTATATGGTTCTTGATTGTCCACCTCTTCCACCACATTGACATTCAAAGCAAGATTTGCACCTCTTGCCATCCCCATTGCACGGTTTCGAGAATCTTGAGAATTTTTTTCAGCCACCTTGAGAGCTGCATCTCGTGCACCACTTAATAGGAGGTTAGCTGAGGATAGCTTTCCCTACCAAAGAGACTCTTGACATCAATGGGTTCATAAGGCATCATGGCATCGATATACTTGTCCTTGATCCAAAAATCATCAATATGTTGGGCACCCATATTATGAAAGGCATCGGCAATGGATAGGAGCCTTCTATACATCTCTTGATGATCTTAATTTGCCAACCTCATGAACCCTTCTACTTGGTTCCGAAGAGCACTATGCTTGTTTATGTTCATGCTTTCACTTCCCACAAAGATTTCGGACAACCCATCCCAAGCTTCCTTGGCGGTGGTGTAGTTCCTAATATAAGCCAAGTCATTTGTTCCCACAGCTTGATGAATCATGTTCAAGGCGACATAGTTGAGTTGGTGATCAACCACTTCTCTTCTATTCAATTTGTCGGCGTTGAAAGGCTTGTACCCTTCAAGAATGATTCTCCATAGCTCATTGGAGGCACTGCACACATGAGAGCAAAACTCAAATTGCCACCTATTAAAATCCTCAACATTAAGCTTAGGTGGATCACCCCTATTGTTTATATGAGGGTGGGGGACAGGGGGATCCAGAGAGTGCCAATCGACGGCATTGTAGCTCTCACCTAAGCCTTTTTTTAGGAGAAGCACTAGAGATTTTAACATTGGCTAAGTCGTCACCATCCAAGGGCTTTTTAGTAAAGGGTGAGGCCGAAGCCTATCCCTCTAATAAAGAGTCATGTCCTTGTCCTCTGTGATATGGAATGACGGGAGGGACCGACAGATTTAGTAGCTCCACGAGATATTTCTTCATATCTAGCATATTAGATTCCATGGAGGATCTCAAGGACGTTTCCAAAGAATTGAGATCGTCCATGGAAGCCGGCTTCCTGGTCCCTTCCGGAGTCTCATCGCCCGGCATACTCTTAGGCGGTTAAGCCCGAAATAAGAGCCGAGGCTCTGATACCAATTGAAAGGATCATATGCCGCACCTATAGGGGGTGAATAGGTGCTACCCAATTTTTAGTTATTTTTCAATTAACGCTTGACACAAAGGTAAATTCTCTAGATATGCAACTATGTAAATTTCCCTAGATAACAAGGTATACAAATAAGCAAGATATAGATAGGCAAGATATAATAATGCAATCAAGGATAGAGGTAGCCGAGAGTGGATCACGCGGAGACACAAGGGATGATTCTCGTAGTTCCTTCCTTTTGAGGGGAAGTACGTCTATGTTGGAGGGGCGTGGTCGCCACAAAGGCCCAACCAATGCCACAAAGGCCTCACCCTATTCTCCGGTGAGCAACACAAAGGCCTAGCTCACTTGTCCACTAAGGGATTTCCTCAAGGCAAAAATCTAGCCTTTACAAGGTTCTTGGGGCACACATCCAAAACTAAATTAGAGGCTCCCAATAGATGTAACAACACAACAACAAGATCAAATCAAGCAACAACAACTAGGGTCGTTAAATTAGAGGGAAATGTAAATCGCTTTGGTGAAGATGTAGATCAGGGTCTTCTCCTTCGATTCTCCAAAGATCAAGAGCTTTGGATGGTTTGATGAGGAGATCGACTGATTCTTGGTGGCTCAACTTGAGTGGACAAACTTGGAGAGGGTGAGCAACCTGAACTTGGGGGGGAAGAAGGGCGTTGTTGGAAAGCGAGGCCGAATATTCTGCAACCCCCCCCGGAATTTCCGGTGCCAAGGAAAATGTTCAGCCAAATTTCCGGCCCCGGATTATCCGGCCTGGGGCAAATTTTCTCCTTTCTTTTTCTTGCTTTTCAACACGAATTCGATCAAAGATTAACTCTGCACCATTTCAACGCACATCAATGTAATACACATGTTGTCATCAAACACACAAAACCATAAAGTTGGAGAGATGTTCTTTCAATTGGGTTCCTAAATTTTGATCTGTTTGAACTACAGAATCTCGGGAGAATAAGTAGCATATGAGTTCAATTGAAAGGATAGTCTTCAATATCTCTAGTATGGTACAAATTTGATGTGTGCCTGGTATGACGTGAATTTGTGTTGTGTACATATATGTCGTTGCATCATGTCTATGCTCCGTGAATGTTTGAAGTTGAATATGGAATATGATATGAATGGTTTATTAACTATCAATGCTCTAAATAACTCCTTTACAAATGGTGTGTGCATTGTAGCACATGTATTTTCCATGATTTTTTTCTACTTGAGTTGTTGTTTTGACCCTACTAAAATTATTTTAATGTTATTATGTGTGAAAAATATATAAACATTCTAATATACACACAACCATTTTCCATAAATGTACACAACTTTATATTGTCCAAACTCAATAAAACATGCAATTTCACTAGAATTGTACATCCAAATAGGAATTGGATGCCACCCTTTGATTCCAAAAGGAAATATCATGCACATCCAAAGATTTTTTTTGGAATTGGAGGCTAGTTCATTTCCAACTCAATTTTTGTATTTCCACTTTAATTCAATTCCAAATTTCAATACATACACCCAAACAAAGCTTTGCGGAACATTCGTACCATTCGAGGACATTAATTGTTGACTTTTAATTGCTCTTTGTTGACTCACGGATTGTGGATTATGACTACATCTAAAAAAATCATAATTTTTTTTAAACTTTTGAGCTTTCACTTACCATTTTTGATATGCTTTTCTAAAACGAGCTACCTAGAGCCCAAGCTCACACACGCCGCACTCTGAATAAATTAGTACCTTCTTAAAATGGGTATGTGCTAAAACACTCAACAAGTACATGCCCCCTCCCAACTTCCAAGATGAATATCGCTCTGCCACTTGGTCAATATGCTTCTGATAGTGGACATCAAACAGTAAGGTAAGGTGTTATATACTTCATGGTAATGTAGAGTGGAACAATAGGCGTATGTCTCTAGTTCTCTACGAATGTAATGGATATTTTCTTGAAAGGAAAACCCGCTAACATAAACTTATTTTCTTTACTAATAAATCATGTTAAATTGAGCGATCACTTATTTTCTTAACCAATAAATCACTTGCCTTGTACTCGCAAGAACACAAACATCTTGAGATAAAGTTGTTAAAATTAGAGGATCTCCAACGATAACCCCCAAATACTATAGTCGGTATCACACATGTCGGCTACGTATTGAAGTCGATGTTCACACCTGGCGGCTAAAAGTTTTGGAACACCCACACCAGTTATCCCTAAAATCGACTTCCAGTAGAAAAAGGAGGAGAGAGGAAGGTGTAGTCTCGTGAGTTTATTTGATTGCACGAGGGCAGATACAAGGAAATGTGACATGGCTCTTTTAGGGTTTACCAACGGTCGTATTGGGTTGACATGATGTGCATTTTTATGGGAGCGTGATACGACCAGTTTCTCTCACTAGATTCCTCAAATCATTGCCGGCTATGATTTAGATCTCACCGTTGGAGATGCATCAAGTGGTGCATTTTGCTCCGTGACTACATGGCAGTCCCAAACTTGCCGGAGTCGTCTGACCTTGGAAATGGACGGCTCAGATCAGCGCACATTCTCGAGTCTCGACTCACCCTCGCACTCGATCCGAACCATCCCGGCCGTACACTGCTGGACGCCTCTTCCAAGTTCCAACCCGACCAGGAAACAAGAATCGGAAATCCGGATAGAGCGCCGCCACCCCGCCCCACCCGCGACGAGATTCCGTTCCGCCGCCGCCGCCGCCAGAAGCTGAGGAGGCGAGAGAGAGATCATGACGACCATCCGCCGGTTCTGCTGCGACGACCTACTCCGCTTCGCCCCCGTCAACCTCGACCACCTCACCGAGACCGTAAGCCATCCCCCAAAAGCCTTCTCGCTCTCTTGATTCGACGACACGGTCGGTGTCCGTCCGGCCGGCCTTTCTCTTCCCCGGCCTGATCTGTTGTTTTGCTCGCCGCAGTTCAACATGTCCTTCTACATGACCTACATGGCTCGCTGGCCCGACTACTTCCACACCGCCGTCAACCCCGGCGACCGCGTCATGGGATACAGTATGTCCTCTATCCTACCCTTGGTCACTTACTACTCCCTGCTATCCCTTTTAATTGACTTGGATTTAGTACAAAGTTATACTAAATCCGAGTCAATTAAAAAGGCTCGGAAGGAGTACTTTATTTTGATTCTCCTTATTTTGTCAGACTAGCTGAAATTGTAGATTGTAAACCCTGGATTTCGCTCTTGAAGAGTCGAGACAGTAGGAATTTGTAGGCATAGTCTTAGTATAATTCTGCTGTTGTATGCTGTGCAAAAACAGTAATGATTTGCGGAGGTGCGAGTAGAATCAGGTGAAATAGCGTATGAAATCTGTTCTCCAAGTAGTTCGTGTTCTGTACATCTCAGGGCGTGAGATTTGAAGGGCATGCCAAATGACAGTATAACTGTAGTTAGCTGATGAATTGGAACTTGGATGGAATTTCAAGGGATCGAGCATCTTGGCGTTAGAGAGATTGTACAACTTTTGTGATGTTGAATGCAATCTTTTAGTGGTACTATGCTTGTTTCATTTCTTCCCTACCCACCTTCTCCTAATTTAGGATCGAACTTATTGAGTTGGTTATCTGGTGCAGTCATGGGTAAGGTTGAAGGACAAGGAGAATCTTGGCATGGACATGTTACAGCAGTGTCTGTTGCCCCAGAATTTCGGAGACAGAAGTTAGCCAAGACGCTTATGCACTTGCTGGAAGAAATCAGTGATAAGATGTAAGTAACCTAGTTTCCTTGTGACTGAATCTCCGCAATTACATGGTCGTTATAGAATGCAATATTTTCTGTTGTATGTTGAGCTAATAGCATTTATGATATACTTCATACCCTCGATTCTCCAGATGTTACTTTTTACATCTGAGTTCCAGAGCACACTGGGAGATTTCATCACTCTCCACATTTTAATTCGCCAAATAACAATGCTGGTTAAATCTTGCCCTTCCTGATTACAGCATTTGCTAACTAGATCAAAGACATATACACTCTGTAAGCTTACTTCAAGTATGAAAGTTCTTTTTGTGTTCCGCACAGCAAGATGCCTGACCGTAACAGTTATCAAGAGAGTGTGATCAGAACTTGTAGTGTGCTAATGGGATAGTGGTATTCCCATTCTCTGCTCGATAGCTCTTATGCAAAACTCTCTTTAGTTGGATTAGCAAGAGTACCTCCCAATGTATATTTCGTCGTACTAGACATCACCAGCTCTCTTAATCATAGAACTCGGTTATTTAACTAAACATATCTGCCCTCGTGATGCCGTACTGCAGTTCACTTTTCACTCTACTAGTGTGACATTTATTGCCATTTTTTTTTGGCTCCATGACTGGCCTTATCATGTTGTACATTATACTAGATATTATCTCACTGCTGTTACTCCATAGCCCACTAAAAGGTAATTCTTCTGTTCAGGGATAAGGCTTACTTTGTGGATCTCTTTGTAAGGGCATCTAACATGCCGGCGATAAGGATGTATGAGAAGGTACACCTCCTACAAACTTCATGTTCACTAGCTTACTGCTGCTGTACATGTCAATACTGATTATGAATGCCGAATAGCCAGTTTTTTCGAATTAGTCATTTCTTCTATTTTCCCTAAATATAGTACCTCCGATCCTTCTAATTGACTCGGATTTAGTATAACTTTGTACTAAATCCAAGTCAATTAAAAGAGATTGGAGGGAGTAGTATAATGTTTTGCCAGTGAAATCAAGGAACTTTTTTTTAGAAAATTAAACCAAGAAACCTTGTGCAAAGGTTGCAACATATGGTACTCCTGGGTGAATTTATCTAATTATGCTCCTTGTCCACATAGCTTGGCTACGTGGTTTATCGAAGGGTGCTTCGCTACTACTCAGGCGAAGAAGATGGTCTTGGTAAGTTGTTGAGTGCCACACACTTACGTCATATTATACCTGGTGTTTTTGCTCTCATACTATTGCTCACTTCTTTCATTGGTATTTTTCTTAGATATGAGAAAAGCGTTATCACAAGACGTCGACAAGAAGTCCATCATACCACTGAAGAGACCGATTACACCCGATGAACTTGAATATGACTGATGCTGAATCTCTAATTACCTCAGTGTTGTTCTTCGTTTTAATCTCGATGGCCTGTGTGCCTGTTTCACTTGTTAAATCTAGTGTCGTTTAACTAGTGATTGTGATGGTTTGTTTGCACAATCATGTTAAGATTCAACATAGTTAATTTCAAAGGTGGGAACTGTTGGTCTGGGATGTAATGTTTTTTTTCTGTATTGTTTTTATGTTGTGGTGTTCCATTTATGGTATTGACTACTCAAACCTAATTTGTAAGAGCAGGTCTAACAGACCCGTAAAAGGGGCAAACCCGTATAATAACCGCCGGTTTGAGGGTTTCGGCTCTACCCGGCCGTCTAGCACGCCCCGTAAAAACGCCCCCCGAATCGTTTTTTGCTGTTTTCGAGTACGGGCGGGTCCTCGCCCCTACTTGTGCGGGGTGGGAGCGGGGATAGTGGGCGAAACCACTATCGTCCACTCCACTGCGCGGGAAGCATTTCGCCGAAGCCAACCGCCGCCGCCGCCGCCCGATCTCCTCCCCGCGCCATTCCCGGCCGGATCCGGCCGCCATGGACCGTCCGCAAGAGCCGCCTACCGCCGGCGGTACACCTCCTTCGGGCGCGGTGGTTGATGTCCCCGTCGGAGGTCCGCCGGCCGCCGGCGTCGTGTCCGCCATGATCGCCTCCACCATCCCGTCGAAGAGGAAGAGGATCCCGAAGCAATTCTTCGAACCACCGGCGGCGGCCGCCGATTCACCGGGCGAAGCGCCGCCGGCTGCCAAGAAGACGGGCCGGTTGAAGTCCAAGGCCGCCGGGCCGAGGGGCGTGGCGCCGGCCAAGGTGCGGACCAAGGCAATCAGCCGCATCGGCCTCGCGCCTCCGCCGGCCTCCAAGGCCACGACCCCTCCTCCGTCCGTTCCGGCCGTTGCGCTGCCCGCGCCGCCCGCGCCGCCAACCACCATCGACGTAGACAAGGTGTTCGATGTTGAGTCCACAACATCGTACTTGGACATGCTCAACGATTCCGCGGTGAATTTGGACGCCGGTATCGGTGCATTCGATGGGGAGTGCAATGTTGAAGAGTTTGATGATGAGAAGGAGGATGAGGGTGACGAGGACGAGGTGGTTGAGGTTGATCCGGCTGCCCCCGGTTCTTCGTCGACGCCGAAGCCACGCACGGCGAACTACAGCGAGATCGAGGACGTCATCTTGGTCTGTGCTTGGAGCAAGGTGGGGATGGATGCGTGCACCGGAGTGGACCAAGGCGGCAAGCGCTATTGGCAGCGCATTGAGGACCAATACCACCAGCTGAAGCCTCGCACGAAGAGCATGGCGGACAGATCCTACCGCTCCCTTGAAGGCCGATGGAACATCATCAAGCCGGCTTGTTCTCGTTGGAGTGCTGCCATGGATCAAGTGGCCGACAACCCTCCTAGTGGATGCGTGCCGGAGGACTACGTAAGTTTTCCTTGTGTTGATGATGTGTTCATGATGTGGAAACATCTCTTCATACTATTGTTGTGCAGCCCAAGTATGCTCAACAACGGTACAAGGACATGGCCGGCTCAAAGAACAAGGAATTTCAATTTGAACATTGCTTTTCCATCCTTCAACATCTTCCTAAATGGAAGTTGCGGGACAACGAGCCAAAGTGCAAGAAGGAGGCACTTATCACCATGGATGATGAAGCGGAGGACATGAGGGGGAGAAACACCGGCAAGCCCGAGGGCAACAAGAAGGCCAAGGAGAGGGTCAAGGTAGAACGTGAAGCAGCTAGCTTCCGGGAGAAGTTGGATCAACTCATGAAGTCCAAGGAGGCATTGACGATGAAGACGTTGGAGACCAAGCTCATCATCACCGACAAGAAGAGTGTGGTGAAGCTTGCCAAGGTGCAAGCAAGGAAGGAGCTTGACATGAAGATGATCGCAGCCAAAGAAGCCAAGGCCATGAAGGAGCTCTTGGCCGAGGAGAGGGAAATCATGATGATGCGCACCGACGGCATGGACGAGGATCAGTCGGCGTGGTGGAAGGAGACCAAGGCGGACATCATTGCGAGGAAGAAGGCTGCGCGTCAAGCTCGTGATCAAGGTGAGTCTCCGGCGAGCGGTGGCGCCGGTGGTGATGAATCCGTTGATGGTTGATCACATTTGGGAATTCCGTGGCTTGAACATTGCGTATGATCGTGTTGTGATGTTAAAACTATGAATTATGCATCACATATTTTGGATGTGCTATGTTTGATGTGAAATTGTTGTGCAAATTTCTGTCTAAAACCCTGTTTTGAGGGGCCAAAAACTCGGGCGAGCTAGCGAGCCCGTATCCCACCCCGTAAAACAGAATATTCTGTTTTACGGGGTGGGGATACGGGCTCTGCTAGCTCGCCCGAGTTTTTGGCCGGCGAAAACCGGATACAGGGCCCTTTACTCGTGTTATACGGGGCGAAAAAATACGGGGTCTGTTAGACATGCTCTAACCACGGAAGTGTGGTTGTTTGCAATATGGCCAGTTAGGGCATCTCCAACCGGGCGACCCAAACGGACGCGCTGGGCCGTCCGTTTTGGGCCGTTTGCGTGCCCGCCCGGACACGCGGACAGCGCCCCGCGTCCGCGTGTCCGTTTGGGTCGCACGCGGCGCCCAACGCGGCGACCCAAAGAGACGCCACGTGGTTCGTCTTCGCTGCGCGGCGCTGCGCCATGGCGAGGCCTCGACGGGACAGCCATGGCGGGAGGTGGAACGCGCGGGAAAGATCCCGCGCGCACCAAGGTTCCCGCGCGCGCGAAAACGCCATTGGCGCGCGCTCGCGCCCAAGTTTCCCGCCAGACCGCCGGCTATAAAGACGGCGGCGGTCTCACCCAGACCGCATCACCGTTCTCTTCCCCTCCACCTTCTCCGGCGCCATGCCGCGCACCCTTCGGTCCACATGGGCCAAGCTCTCCCTCGCCGCCGGGCCGGGTTCCCGCGGACGGACGAGGAGGAGCGCGCGGACTCGCGGTGGGTCGCCGACGACGAGGCGCTCCGCGTCGGCTGCCGAGGCGGCGGCAAAGAAGGCCGGTGACGCGGAGATGGGGGAAGCGGCGGCCGCGGAGGGCCGGCACGAGACCCCGGACGGCCGGGTACGCGGCCGTGGAGGAGGGGCGGACGCCGCGGAGGAGCCCGTCGCCGCGGAGGACCTCGCGCCGGCGAACATCAACGCCGCCATCGAGGAGCGTCTCGCCGACCTCACGCGCGTGACGAAGGAGCACGAGGGCATGCGGCGGGCCGGCCGCCGCCGCTAGGCGACCTCCTCGGCAAGAAGAACGAGCCGCTCGCTATGCGAGCAGCCCGTGACCTCATCCGGATGCCGTCGCCCGAGCGGCGCGCCCGGGAGGATGCTCGCGTCGGCGGAGCGCGGCCGGCAAGAGCGCATGCGCCGGCGGCGGGGCAACCACGAGGCCCGGAAAGCCGGCCGCGTCCGCCCGGAGGCGCGCACCGCCGTGGAACGCGCCGCCCGCGGGAGCTTGAGCTATGCGGGAAGCGGATGGTTCCGCCTCGGGAGGCGGAGCGCGAGCGCGCCCGAGCTGCGCCGGCGGAAAGGAGGAGGATGATGCCCTCCGTCCAAGCTGCCGAGGCCCGCGAAGCCGCCCGCGCCGCCGCCGACGCCCGCGCCGCCGCCGACGCGCCACCCAGCCCGTAGGAAGCCGGAGTGGAATCCTCACGCGTACGAGCCGCCCGCGTCGAGTGAAATCCACGGCCCCGACGGCGAGCCGGCGAGGAGTCGCCGGCGAGGCCGCCGGCCCCGTACGTATAGGATAGAAGTAGTAGCTAAAAAAAATGTAATGAGTTCTATTTAATGAAACATATTATTTATGCCTATGACACGCGGGCCAGGGGCGGACAGCGGGCGGACGCGAGCGACCAGCCTTTCGCGTCCGCGGCCACGCAAACCCGGCCAAGATTTGGGCCGGGTTTGCGTCGTTCCGGACGCCGCGGGCATCCGTTTTAGGGATGGGTCCGCGCGCTGGGCCGGGTTTTTGTCCGGCTGGACCCATCCGGACGCGCGGGCGCGGGATGGGTCGCCCGGTTGGAGATGCCCTTAAGTCTCGACAGCATGGACGATGGCTGCATTATGACCTTGGTTAGAAGAGAGATACTGGCATCTGGTGTTTTTACTCATTTTAGCGAACTGTGGAGACTGTCATAATATTTACGTTTAAGGCTTCAGATTTCAGATTTTTTTTTTCTCGCACACAATACTTGGCGTACAAAAGAGTTTACTCTGCATCCAAAAAGATACTTTTGTTTGGTGTTGGAAGCCCAGTGCACATAAGAACAGTACTAAGCTCCTAATCAGGTACTAGCATCATAGAATGGAAAATTCTACTCCCTACTTTCACAACAGAACACAACACCTATATGGAGCTATACTTCGTTGTCATAAAGGATGCTGAAACGCCTATATCCTCCAATCATCTAATCCTATTTCAGTTTTTAGATGCTCCAGTCGATTTTTGCCAGAATATTTGCATCATTTCGGTTGGTAAAAAGTAGACACCCCTTACCTCCACCGGGAACCAGCACAATCGAACGAGCCGTATCATTCTTGTCTCCCGAGGGAATGGAGGCCCAATTATTTCTGAAGGAAAATAAGGCCCGCTTTCGGATTCTTACCTGGCGGCCCAAAGTATAAGGTAACCCATCACGCTGCCCAGTCGTCCCGTTCGTTCCCCGCGACTCGTTTTAGTCCCACCTCGCCGAGCGAGAGAGGAGACGGAGCGAAGCTGCGCTATATAAGGAGCCGTGCCTCAGCGTAGCAACTCATACCTTTCTCGGCCTTTTGGCTAAGATCAAGTGTAGTATCTGTTCTTATCAGTTTAATATCTGATATGTGGGCCATGTGCCCACAACGATATTAAATTTATTTTTTGTGGGGAAGGGTCCACCACAGTGGCTTGCCACTGGGGCCCTTGCGTGTCGCCCAGTGCGTTGCACTACTGCCTGGGCAGGCGCACCCCAACCAAATCTGATCAAAATTTAACTATAGTCTATACAGGCAAAAAGAACCTTCTGCTTAAAATTGGAGCCCAGATTGCTTTGACTGTCAGGCCTGTATCTCATTCTGTCAGCTTAAATCCCTTATCCAGTTCACCTTACTGTTATTATGTTTTGCGGCGTTGCACTTTTGGTATCGCCTAGCTCAAATCTAAGTTTGTCTTGTTGAGTACTGGCTGCAATATTTGCCAGATTATCAAAAATTCAACTCTGTATACCATCGCAAGATGAAAAGACTGGAGAAAACAACATCGTGCTGACCATTCTGCCCTTTCAAAATATGTCACGCTCTGAAGTCCTGACGTTGCTGCTACATAAGGCTTCTCTGCAAATCTGGAAGTTAATTAATGTTCTCTTTCTTTCGAAGTTCACACAGCCCTTAACAGGTCCTGAATAATGCTGAACATTTTGGCTTCATATTATCAGCGTATTCTCCCAATATTTAGTGTTGAGAATTACATTTCGCCTCCAAAGATCCTTTTGTTTGGTGTTGGAAATCCTGAAATCCATCAAGTGCACATATGAAACCTGAGGGACCATGGATTCACGTTGCAACCAGTTAGTGTGGGAAATGTGGATCAAAAGGCTAACCAAATCAAATGCCCATTCAAACAGAAGAAAACACTTGTTAGCCTCAATGGGATTTTACATTTCAAAAACACTTTACTTTTCCTGCTTGTTGTGTTCCCTTATCTTCCGGGGGTCGTGTGAAAAAACAGAGCAAAACACTGATGGAGCTATACTTTGTTAGCCTCATAATTTCATAAAGGATGTTGAAGAAATGCACATATCCTCCAGTCATCTACTACCAGTTCATTTTTCACACACTCCAGTCGGGGAATGCCTTCATAACAAGCAGTAGACAGCAAAATTAAATCAAACCATTGCCTAGATAATATTTGTAGAATATAGGGCATGCTTTATGAAACACCCTATTTGTATATGAGAGCATCACGTCCAGGTCCAACACCAATGTAATGGACCGGAATACCGACCAGCTCCTCTATCCTCTCCACATATAAACGAGCAGTCTCCGGGAGATCGTTGTAGTCTCGTACCAAGGCTATGTCTTCCTCCCACCCAGGTAGGACCTCGTACTTGACCTACACCAGCAGAGACCACAAGAGTTGTCGTCAAGCCAAACGAAGAACCGCGTTGAAACTACAGTACCAATGAAAACCGACTCGGCGGAACATCACAAACAGTTTCTCTTTACCTTAGTTTGCTCCAACAAATCAAGGTCTGCCGGGAATGATTCGAGTGTTTTACCATCTTCAGTACAGTACGAGGTGCCCAGCTTAATTTCCTTGAGTCCAGTTAACACGTCGAGTTTCGTGAGATTTAGAGATGAGAAACCATTGATTTGGCAGCAGTATTTGAGTGCGACTATATCAAGCCAGCCACAACGCCTAGGCCGACCTGTTGTAGTCCCGAATTCCATTCCAGAGGCACGGAGCAAATCACCAGTCTTGCCCAACAACTCTGTTGGGAACGGACCAGATCCAACCCTGGTTGTATAAGCTTTTACCTGCACCTTGAAGTGTTAGGTTATGGAGGGAAGGATTGTAAAAAATATTAAGTAGTTCAAAGATAATTGTACCCACCACTCCAATGATATCGCCAAGGCTTCTTGGAGCAATACCAAGGCCAGTACAGATTCCCCCGGCTGAGGGACTTGAGGAAGTAACAAATGGATATGTGCCAAAATCAATATCTAACATGGTAGCTTTGTGGAAAATATAGAACCCTAATATTTCGTTGTATTGATCTGGACCCTGGTGAGGGGTTTATATAGGGATACAAAGGGAGGTTCTTGGAGTACAAGACAAGTTGTGCTAAGTTTAAACCGACTATATCTCTAACTCTAGAATACTCCAATATCTCTACGTATTATACTTCTAACATTCCCCCTCAGTCGTAGCGGGAGTGAAACGAACGCTTGCGACTGGATTTGAAGTCTTGCGTTTCCATCCTCTTCTCCTCCTTGTCATCATCGGCGTCCCCTTCTGGTTCCTTCTCTTCCCTCCCGCAGTCACAGCGGGAGTGTCGAGGCGCAAGTGACGACGCGAACGCTGTTGACTGGAGTTCTTGAGTTGCCGTAGACGTTTTGTTGATGTCGATGTCGAGGTAGCCGAGCATGATGTAGCCGTGGTCGAGGTATGGTCGATGTCGTAGTCGTCATATGTGGTGTAGCCGTATTCGCCGAAGGCGCAAAAAAATGCGCGTTTTTTGTCGTAGGGTTTTAGGTTTTGCGCGGCGGCGGCAGCGGTTCTGCGGCGGCGGCGGGCAGCGGTTCTGCGGCGGCGGCGGGTTTTTGTCATAGCGCGGCGGCGGCAGCGGTTCTGCGGCGGCGGCGGGTTTTTGTCATAGTGCGGCGGCGGCAGTGTTGACGAGGATATCGATGGAGACCATGTGTAGACCTTGGCAATGTAATTGGCGAGGTAGAACTCGACGTAGATTTTGATGAAGTCGTATAGCTTGCTGTAGTTGTTCGGGTCGTTGTAGTTTAGCGCGGTGCAGTGCAGATCTTGGTGAAGTCGTGGAGTCGGCGATGTAGACGACCTGAGACGCGCGCGTGTACGCCGGCCTCCTACGCGCATGTAGCAATCTCTTGCTACCAGCACATGTCGTAGACGTGAGCACTTGGATCTAGTCATGTAGATCTGACCAGATTGATGGAGTCCACGCGCATCAGCCGGACGCTGCATGCCTGCGAGCGCCGCGCGTGGAGGCAGCTCGATCGGCCGGCAGACGCGCCTGTGGCCTGCATACGTGAGAGCGCCGCCGTACTTGCGATCTTAAGAATTCTTTCCACCGGATTTTTTTTAGCGATTTGCACCGGAGGAGGGTATGATCTGGGATTTTATTTGGCTAATTGAATCTAATCTAGGAATTTGGGAATTCGAAATTTGATCTAAGATCTAATCTAAGAACCGATCCGATCTTAGATCGAAACCGGGTGCCGCGCCCCCGAGGAGAGATCTCCCCGGGGGCGGCGCGATGCGGAAGTGGTGGGAGGACCTAGGATCGGCGCCGTGAGGCTAACCGCTCTGATACCATGTGGAAAATATAGAACCCTAATATTTCGTTGTATTGATCTGGACCCTGGTGAGGGGTTTATATAGGGATACAAAGGGAGGTTCTTGGAGTACAAGACAAGTTGTGCTAAGTTTAAACCGACTATATCTCTAACTCTAGAATACTCCAATATCTCTACGTATTATACTTCTAACAAGCTTGACCACCTTCAACCAATATTTTCTTCTTTTGCAAGATCGACTCGTTCATGAAATGCACGGTATCGGTAATATAAGGTCCAAGACGTTCAGCATACTTTTCGTACTTCTCGACCTCCTCTTTGAGGGTCTTGCTACTGTATTCAAACCCTTTGAAGCGCATAGCTGCGTCTTTCAGTAGGGTACTGAGCTTAGCACCAAAGGTGTCCATATGTCTCAGATCACTAACCCTGAGTCCATTCCTGATAACTTTGTTCGAATAACATGGTCCGATTCCCCTCTTTGTTGTTCCTATAAAGGAGTTTCCAAGCTCCACCTCTCTAAGCCCATCAACAACTTGATGAAAATCAAACAGAAGATGGGCACGATCCGATACCAGAATCCTTCCTTCGCAGGAAACTCCGTTGGACTCCAGTCCATCAATTTCTTTAAAGAAACCAGGAAGGTGAACTACTGCTCCATTACCAATCACACACTGTGTGTTCTCACTGAGGATCCCCGATGGAACAAGATGCAGGGAGAACTTCTTTCCCTCGGAATTATATATAGTATGCCCAGCATTAGCTCCGCCCTAAGAAATAATATAAAACAGCCTACAAGTTAAAAAGGTAGAACAAGCATAATCAAATCTTATTGCACAAAGTAAGTCCAGGCACTAGTGCGCAATTAAGCTAACTGACTTCATACACTCATGCAGAAAGGACAGTCAGTTAAGTCGACTATATGCTGTATACAACCAAGTTTTTGGAAGTATGACCAAATTTTAACCCTCAACAAGTTGCATTGTAGAAGCCAGACCATTGTAAAGAAACGAACTCCAACTAAAATTGTCGCTATTCATAGTGCTTAACAAGAGAACTGTGAGAGGCTACAGCTTTTTAACAAGTTGTATAGTCCCATTTCTGTTAGCAAGATACTGTGTCAACTGTCTAGATAGAATAGTTGAGAAGCACACACTAAATTATGCCTTCCACAGAATACTAAACCGATGCTTAGAATAATAAGAAAATATACCCAGAAGCGCCGCACGGGTCTCTTTCGGTGCGACGGCGCGTGGAGATTCGCGAAAGAAAAAATCGTGCGCCTCCTTAAGAGCCGCTATCGCGCACGCCGGCAGATCGGCCCGTCCGCCATCGCACACGGCTGCTCCGTGGTGACGTCGTCGCGCACGGCTGCTCCGTGGTCACGCCGGGGCAACCCAACTGGCAAAGCTGCCGATGCAGCCGGCATCGGGATCCAGATTCGTTGCCCTCTCGGAGGACGTTTCCTCGGGCGAAGAAGCTCGAGAGATCGCGGAGGAAGTAGCGTGGCAGGGTCTCGACCTTGAGCCCGACGTGCCGCCGCTTAGTCGATCCCCAGACCTTACCCGAGATGAAGTGCTTGCGGATTTTTGGGCGAAGATAGGCTTCCCATCGCCGGAGTCGAGACCTTGGGAAAGTCCAGGTTCATCGTCTGTGTGCTCTATGTTGTGCAGGTCGGTAATGTGGTCGTCGTCGGAGTCGCCTCCTCGCTGGAAGGTGGGTTTGCGGATCCCCCGGGCGCCCCCGCGTATGAAGCCATGGAAGGGGCCTCTTCCGCGTCGACGGATCACCCCGCCGGTGATTTCTTCATCAATGCGACGGTCAGCAGCGGGACTTCGCCGGCGGCGACGAAGCTGGCGGAGGGGGAGAGCGGGAAGTCCGGCGCTTCCTTTTTTCGTCCCGCGTGGGCTGGGCCGCAGGCTTGCTGGGCCAATCTAGGTCGAGCCATTCGGACGACGCAATGGAGGCTAAAACCTACGCACGTAGCGGACGACAGTCCGGTTTACATTGCCCTCGTCTACACTGAGTTCTTCCTCGACCTCGCCTACGCCCGTGCATGCTGCCACGTCGCCTTCAACCCCGTCGCCTCCACCCAAGTTCATCGTTCGTCCCACCCCCGCCGCTCGTTCCTGGTTACTGGGACGTGGTTACCGGGACTCAGCCGGCAGTGACGCAGCTGGCGGAGGGGGAGAGCAGGAAGTCTGGCGCTTCCGGTTTTCGTCCCGCGTGGGCTGGGCCTCAGGATTGCTCGGCCAATCTAGGTCCAGCCATCTGGATGGCGCAATCGAGGCTAAACCCTACGCACGTAGCGGACGTCGTCCAGTTTACGTCGCCCTCGTCTACACCGAGTTCTTCCTCAACCTCGCATATGCCCCTGCACGACGCCACGTCGCCTTCAACCTCGTCGCCTCCACCCGCAAGTTCTCCGTCCGGGCAAGCAAGTTATTCGCCGTTCGTCCCGCCCTGCCGCTCGTTCCTAGACGTGGTTACTGGAACACGGACTCCACGACGGTGAGGCCTTCTACAACGCCTACGTCATCACCTCCGTCATCAACGGGGGGCCAGTCGCTTGCGTTTTCAGACTGAGACCGAGGGGGTCTACGTTGCGTTCTACTCCCTCCTCGCCCCGATCGTCGACGCTTTCGGCTTCTTCAGTGGAGGTACCTCCCCCTGGCCCTTAGCCTACGCACCCTCCTCCTACTCATCAGCCTGAGCTAAGGAGGAGCGGGCGATATGCGACGGCTGAGGATGGGGCTGGGCTACGGATGAGGATATGATGCAGAGGGCGATGCGCCGTAACGCGGTGAAGAACCTGGATGTGTCAGGTACGAAAAGTTCCTCCACGTCTTTTACTAGTTTTTCAGATTCCAAAATTTCTTATACATTGGGTAGTGTAGGCTTTTCTTTGGGTCACACTTCGGAGGAGATTTCGGTTTCGGCCAATGTCTTGAGGCATTTGGAACATGACCGTATCACGGTAATTCTGAAGGCTTCGGCGGGGGCTAAACTATCTTCTCTAGAGGAGGATGATGATGTCATCTCAGATGGTCGTCTTCTTTCTACTCTAGTAGGTGGTATTTTGGAGGTGGACTTGGAGCAGTCGTGGATGAGTCATTTTATGACCTAAAAGCCTCTAGACGGACTTCTAAGTCTTCTGCGGAAAAGAAGAAAAAGCATAGGTCAGGTTTAGCTACAAAATCTAAGTTAGTTTCGAAATGAATGGCATGTTTAGAAATAGCAGAGGACTTCGTGACTTGGCTAAGCATTCTCATATTACCGATTGTTGTAAGGACTACAATTTAGATTTTATTGCTATTTCTGAGACGGATAAGCGTGATTACTCTCAAAGTTTTTTAAACCGGTTATCCGGTGGAATAGACTTTGAATGGTTTTCTCGCCCACCAAGAGGTAGGTCTGGTGGCTTGCTCATTGGAGTTCGGATAGATTCTATGGAAGTTTTTGCTAATTCTGATGGTGAGTATCATATCAAACTCACTATTCGAAATAGAGCTGATAATTTCATTTGGAGTCTGGTCTCCATTTATGGTACGGCCCAGGACAACTTTAAGGCTAACTTTGTACATGAGCGTGTGAATCTTGCAAAGGACGATCCATACCCTATTCTCATAGGGGGGATTTCAACTTGCCGAGATTCCGCCATGGGAAAAGTAAAAGCCCTTTTAATGGCCACTGGCCTTTCTTGTTTAACACTGTCATAGATAGCTTAGACTTGAGAGAGGTTGAGATGGCAGGCCAACAATTTATATGGGCTAATATTTACCTGACCCAACATACGAAAAATTAGACCGCGTGTTGATGGACACCAGGTGGGAGGATAAATATCCGATGGTGTCAGTCCGCGCTCTAGAATGTATTGAAAAATTATCGGACCATGCTCCCATACATTTAACTACCAGGTTAACAAGACCATTGTCTAATAAACCATTTAAGTTTGAACTTGGATGGTTACAGGGAGAAGGTTTTCACGAGATGGTTAAAAATGTATGGGAAAGACCAGTGTATGCCAACAATCCGGTTATAAGGTGGAATAAAAAGATGTGAGCTGTTCAGAAATACCTTTGTGGATGGGCGAGTCATACATCACGTATTCATAAAAAGGAGAAGCTTCGCTTATTGTCTATCATAGATGAGATAGAAGCACTTGCTGAAGTGAGACCGCTAACGAGCATTGAATTAGATTTGTAAAATCAATCTAATACTCAATTAGCGGGTCTTCTTCGGGAAGAAGAGTTGAAATGATACCGACGTTCAAAAGCCCAATTCATTCTAGAAGGAGATTCAAATACGAGATATTTTCATGGGATTGCCAATGGCCATCACAGGAAAAAAACGTATACAATCTCTAGTACAAGATGAGGATCTAATTGAAGGCCACGAGCAACTCAAATCCTATATTACTAATTATTATAAGGATCTATTTGGTCCGCCGGATGAGAGTTCCTTCTCTCTGGATGAGTCCCAAATAGCAGATATACCCCAAGTGTCCCAGGAGGAGAATGATGTTTTAACGGCTCCTTACTCGGAGGAGGAAGTTAATAAGGCTATTTTCAAAATGGAACATAACAAATCCCCAGGTCCAGATGGTTTCCCCGCTGAATTTTATTAGATTTTTTGGGATACAATCAAAGGCGACCTTCTAGAAATGTTCAGTGTTTTACACGCTGGACAACTAGAATTATTCCGTCTAAATTTTGGTGAGGTTATCTTGTTACCCAAAGTTAAAGAGGCAGAAAGGATCCAACAATATCGACCCATCTGCCTCTTAAATGTAAGTTTCAAGATATTCACGAAAGTGGCCACCATTAGACTGAATACAGTGGCTGATCATGTGGTAAGGCCGTCACAAACCGCTTTCATGCAAGGACGCAATATCCTAGATGGGATTGTGGTTCTACATGAGGCGGTTCATGAATTGCATACCAAAAATATGAATGGGGAAATCTTAAAACTTGATTTCGAGAAAGCTTATGATAAAGTCAACTGGTCTTTTTTCCATCACACACTCAGGATGAAAGGTTTTTCACCGGCGTGGAGAGCGTTGATCGATAATTTTGTGTATGGAGGAAGTGTAGCGATTCGTGTCGATGATGATACGGGACGCTTCTTCCAGACACGAAAGGGTTTACGCCAAGGCGACCCTCTATCACCACTTTTATTTAACATTGTGACGGATATGCTCGCTATATTGATCGAACAAGCTAAATCTAATGGTCAAATTGAAGGAGTGATCCACATCTTGTAGATGGTGGTTTATTAATCCTTCAATACGCCAACGATACAATTTTATTTATGGAACATGATCTCGATAAAGCTCGAAATGTAAAGCTGATTTTGGCTGCTTTTGAGCATTTATCGTGACTCAAAATAAACTTTCATAAAAGTGAATTGTTCTGTTTTGGCAACGCTCGGGGCTCAGTCGCCGAATATTCAGAACTGTTTGGTTGTGGGCAAGGTCAGTTTCCTATCAACTATCTGGGCATCCCAATTCATTATCGGAGATTAACGATGACTGAGTGGAAACTAGTCGAGGAAGAGACTTAGTAGTTGGAAAGGTAAAATGCTATCCCTTGGAGGAAGATTGGTTCTCATTAATTCAGTACTCACCAATATGGTGTTGTATATGATATCTTTCTTCATTTTCCCAAAAGGTGTATTACACAAGCTCGATTATTATAGATCGAGATTTTTTTGGCAAGAGGATAGTGAAAAAAAAGAAATATCGACTGGTCAAGTGGTCTGTCGTATGCCGATCTAAAGATATGGGTGGGCTAGGAGTTCACGACCTTGAGGTCAAGAACTCAGCCTTATTAGGTAAGTGGATTTTTAAGCTACTAACCGAAGAAGGCGTATGGCAGACCATGGTTAGAAGAAAGTACATCGGTGAGAAAGCGTTATCCTAGATTCTTTGGAAACCGGGAGACTCGCATTTTTTGGCTGACCTAATGACAACGAAGATTTTTTTTAAGATATGGTACTTTCATTATTAAGGATGGATCGCAAATACGGTTCTGGGAGGATACATAGCTAGTGAATATGCCTCTCTAAATAATATCCAGCGTTATACAGCATTGTTCGTCGCAAAAGTGATACCATTGCATTAGTAATGGCAACCTCACCTCCGACAGTGACATTTAACAAGATTTAATTGGTCCGAGACTTCTTGCATGGAATGTCTTACTGTTGCGTTTGGAATCTATCCAGTTGTCTGGAGGGCAAGATGAATTTCGTTGGAACTTACAATCCAATGGAAAATTCTTTGTAAGAAATACCAGTTGATAAAAACAAGTAGATTTGAAAGATGAAGATACCGCTCAAAATTAAGATTTTTGGCTGGTATTTGTGTCGAGGAGTAATCCTAACCAAAGATAATCATGTGAAACACAATTGGCATGGGAGTACGCAGTGCGTTTTTGTCAACACAATGAGACAATTAAACACTTGTTCTTCCAATGTCGCTTTGCCAGATCTATATGGTCATGCATCCAAATAGCTTCTGATTTGTATCCCCTGACTAGTCTGGCCAACATCTTCGGTAATTGGCTTCATGGGATCGATCATAGATTTGGAACGTGTATTAGGGTGGGGGCGCTTGTCATTATATGGTCGGTATGGCTGTGTAGAAATGACAAAGTTTTTAATGACAAGAATTGTTTTCTCTTCCAGGTTATCTACAGATGTACCGCTACTCTTCGTTCGTGGACTGCGCTGCAGAAGGTGGAGAAGCGCGACCTGTTTGTGGAGTCTGTACACGGTTGGAGGACACGGCGAGGGATACTTTTTCACTACAAGGGTGGCAGCATAATCTACGATTGGACCTTCGCCTTCACCTTAGGCGTTTTACATTTGCTCATGTTCTGATGATATGTAATTCGTCTTTTTTAGCACTCCAGATTTTTGTGACTTTTTGAACGGATGTGTGCATCTTAGCTATGCAGAGGTCGAATGTAGTTGCTTTTTATGAGTAATAAAGCTTCCATTATCAACAAAAAAATTCTGATCCCAGATTCAGATTCCCAGCTATTTCCCATTCCCACCCCACATAATCTCTCTCTCTGAAATTTCCACAGGAGAGGGACGCCCGCCACGGTGAGAGTGAGAAGCAGCGTGGTCGCTAGCGCAGGGAGGCGTCCGCTCAGCTGCCGTCGACTTGCGGGGGGAGGAGGCGCCGCTCGTTGGGCCGCCGTGGAGGCATCCGTTGCCGTCCAGCTTCGAGGAGGCCGCCGCCGCGGAGCATGCGTCAGGGAGGCCGCCGCCGGCGAGCAAGCGTCGAGGGAGGAGGAGGCGTCGGTCGTTGGGCCGCCGCGGAGGCATCCGTCGCCGACCAGCTTCGGGGAGGCTGCCGCTGCCGGCGGTGAGCAAGCGTCGAGGGAGGCTGCTGCACACAAGCAGGTGGAGGCGCGCGTGTGATGATGAGATGGCAGCGCCGCCGTCGCCTGTGGGGATCATAGTTGCAGGGTTCGGGATCGCTGCCGCGTTCCGCGATCCTGGGTCGATCGACCCGGATCGGGGATCGGGAACGCGTGTGGATCGATGGAATTCGTTTTTGGATCGCGATCCTATTCGCTCCGTTCGTCTTCCCATATTAGCGACCTGGAATATGGTAGGCCCATTAAAAATAATGCGTAAAAAGGTAATTCTAACGTTATATTTGGGCTTATTAATAATCTTGATTCTGCTCCTCTTTTCCCTCGTCTCTTGATTTCTCAGCACGCCTCTTCGTCTTGTCTCTGGAAGTCTGGAACTCTGGATCCACGGTCTCCAAGATCATCAGGTACAAAGTGCAAACCATGTCACCGTGTTTGATCTATAGATTCTATAACCTATACTCCGATCCATAGCTAGCACTTAGCAGTTCATTGTTTGTTTTGCACTTCGCTGAGATTAGATTAGAAGATGTCGTTTGGGCGTAAACTGGCCCGGGATGCTGCTGGAGGTTCTGAAGAAGAATACGAAGATACAGATGTAGAGAGAGAGGATGAAGTTGATCTCTCCGATGGGGACGATCCGGGGTCATCGACCCAAATCAAAGTCGATCGCGATCCACGATCCAACTTCGCGTACTAAAGATGTGTATCCCCGAGCGATCCTTGTTCGCTGGCTTATCGAACCTCGTTCCGCGATCCCGTTCCGCGATCCGAGCGTTCCGGATCGTCGGCAACTATGGTGGGGATGCGGCGGGAGCAGCACCGGCGTCACCGGTTGGGGTGCCGCGATGCCGTGGGGAGGCGCGTGCCGACGAGAACGGAGCACATCGAGCCACGATCGTGAGTTGTCCGGCCTGTACATTGCGCTTGTTTAGACGGGGCGACGAAGAAGCCAAGAAGGGCTCAACAGTCGAAGTCGGCGGGAGCGTGGTTGACGATGATGGGGTTCAGCGAGATAATGGCAGCGGAGCTCCACGGCAGCGCATGAACTTCAACCGAAGCCATACTGCATGTTTGTCCTTTGTTAGGAGCTTCGCTGAGTGGACTGAATGCATTCTGTGATCAAATTAATATGGCGATTAGATGGTTTGAATCTGGCAGTTAAATGGTTTGAGCCTGGCAATCAGGCTTTATTAATTTAGAATTAGTACTAGAGTACTACTAAGCCTGGCAATAAGGCAATTGAACCTTGCAGTTGTTATGCATAACAAATCTTGCATTAGTATTATTCTGGCAACTATGCCTAATTAATCTGGAAACTATATGGGAAGAGAGCGAAAGTGTACTTCACATCGAGTTGCATTTTTCTGGAGCCATGCAATGGACATGCAGCAATCGAAATGCTGAAAAAGATCAGTGACGACATGGTCTATTGCTCATGCTTTAAACAGTGTTTTTATGGAGTAGTTTATTTAGTAATAAAAGACCGGATTTGCTAAGTCACAGTCAACTGATTTTTTGTTAAGTCTCAGTCGATCTGTTCCACAATGATTCCACCGCTAGATATGCCTCGCACAATGATTTCCGTTGGAAGTGTCATGCCGCAGCTGAGCCTGGTAGAGTGGTAGAGTACGTAGAGTGGCCTCATGGGTGTGGAGCATATAATGTGATTTCTAGGCTTTTTCCTTTTTCTTGCTTTTTTGTTCTGGGTGTCATTTGTTTGTGTGCTCTGGTGTAGTCATCTGTATATCTCACCATGTCACGAGAGACTGTCGCCAAGACTCTACTTTTTTCCTTTTTATTCTTTGTTTCTTTTTTCCTTTATTCTTTTTTGTCTATTTTGTTTATTTTATTTTCTACTTTTTGGGTGATAAAATGAATGGTTTGAGCTCATGTTTTTTTCTTCGAACGTGTGAATATATTCAAATATGTGATTCTTTGTTTTCAAAACCATGAACTTTCTCGGTGTCATGATATTTAACTAGCAACTAATTTTCAGTGTGAGTTGCGCTTTTTTGAAGAAATACGTAACTCTAACTAGTTTCTTATACTAGTTGCACTTTTCTATGAAAGTGTGCAATTGGCAACACGAATTCCAAAACGAGCTGCACTTTTCTAAAGAAATATGTGACTCCAACTGATTTTGATATTAATTTGCATTTTTTTCTCAAAAATGTGCAATTCGAGATCATTTTCCATAAGAGTTGTACTTTTCTTAAGAAAGTGCAACTAGCTAATAATATTTAATATGAGTTGCACTATTCATAAAAAACATGCAACTAGCAAATAATATTCGATATGAGTTGCACTATTCTTAAGAAACATGCAACTAGCAAATAGTATTCGATATGAGTAGCATTTTTCTTAAGAAATGTACAACTAGCTAATAGTATTCGATATGAGTTCCACTTTTCTAAAGAAATGTGCAACTAGCAAATAATATTTGATGAGTTGAATTTTTCTTAAGAAACATGTAACTAGCAAATAATATTCGATAGGAGTTGCACTTTTTTTTAAGAAACATCCAACTAGCAAATAATATTCGATGTGAGTTGCACTTTTCCAACTAGCAAATAGCATTCGATATGAGTTACATTTTTCTTGAGAAACGTGCAACTAGCAAATACTCCCTCCATTCTTTTTTAATTGACTCGGATTTAGTACAAACTTGTACTAAATTCGAGTCAATTAAAAAGGAACGGAGGGAGTAGTATTCAATATGAATTGCATTTTTCTAAAGAAACGTGCAACTAGCAAATAGTATTCGATACAAGTTGCACCTTTCTTAAAAAACGTGCAACTAGCAAATAGTATTTGATATGAGTTGCACCTTTCTTAAAAATGTGCAATTAGCAGATATGAGTTTGTACTTTTCACATGAAATGAACAACTTCATCTGGTTTTTTTAGCTAGCTAGTGATAGACTTTGTAGTTGTTTCATAGATAAATGGAAAATCTAATTAGAAGGCTTGTAAATGCATAGATGTCTCCGACAATTTCACTACTTCACGTGGGCCACTAAGCAAAAACGTATCCAATCGGCCTTTACAAACCAACGCTTTTTTTTCTCCTGCCTAATATACTTCTGAAGTCCCGATTACTAAACTTCATGGGCCCGGAAAAAACCGTACAAGAGGACACGGACTCACGAGACACGGAGAGAATTAGAGCGTCGACTGAGACATAAGATAATATCAGTCGACTGCTCCCTAGGCAGTCCCATAAAAGACATCCTTGAGCGGCTGTGCGTGACATCATGTCAGAGATAATGACAATTGCTCTCAAAATTTCCTGGTAGGCATTCAAATTTAAAATGATAGTTAAAATAAAAGATCTGGAAATTGGTTCCAAAAAACAGGGTAGGTGTATTAAATTAACCCGATAGCTACATTAAGAATCTGATAATCTCGTTCTAAATTTTTGGTTAAAAGGTTACTCATGTTTCTCCCAGGTCTTTACGTAGCGACCATCTTGTTAAAACGTATTTTTGTCCCTGCAACAACTGCATCTTACCTCATTGGCAAGCATGTGATGATGTTCAACCAAGTTAAAGTCAGCTTTTGTACGTCAGAAGCTTTACACTGGCCTAGCAGCAGGACAGCGACGTAGCAATACTTTTTACATACGGGTTTGGTCGTGCACGTCTCCACTTGTGTCAACTGTCGAGTCAGCGGATAGGAAGACTTTGCAGCAAAATTCCAGACGCTAGCGGCATGCCAGCTGCCACCGCAACGCAAAATATGTGCGGCGCCGCTGTGTAGCACAATCCTAGAATAATTCAACAACACATACTTTTTCTATGAAACTAAATTGACTGAGTGCAAAATTTATTGAAGTACTAGAAACTAGAAAGACGGGGAAATCAGTTGGAGTGTATTGAAAGCATTAAGTTAACCAAACTAGTAGCATGCATGTTTCACATGGGCACCAGATAGAATAAACGATACAATGACGATTGAGAAAGCAGGGAGGCTCTTTGTACGACATAAGCTTTGCACCAGCCTAGCAGTAGGATAGCGATGTAGCAATATTTTTTACACGCGGGTCTGGTCGTGCATGTCTCCACTTGTGTGAGCTATCGAGTCAGCGATAGGAAGACTTTGCAGCAAAATTCCAGACGCTAGCGGCCAGCTGCCGCCGCACGCAACGCAAAATATGCGGCGCCGCTGTGTAGCACAATCATAGAATAATTCAACAACCCATACTTTTTCTATGAAACTAAATTGACGAGTGCAATATTTATTGAAGTACTAGAAACTAGAAAGACAAGGAAATCAGTTGGAGCCAAACTAGTAGCATGCATGTTTCACATGGCCAACAGATAGAATAAACGATACAATGACGAATGAGAAAGCAGGGAGGCTGCATTGAGCAATCGGCCTTTTGTACGACAGAAGCTTTATACCGGCCTAGCAGTAGGACAGCGACGTAGCAATATTTTTTACACGCGGGTCTGGTCGTGCACGTCTTCACTTGTGTGAGATGTCGAGTCAGCGAATAGGAAGACTTTGCAGCAAAATTCTAGACGCTAGCGGCCTGCTAGCTGCCGCCGCACGCAACGCAAAATATGCGGCGCCGTGTAGCACAATCCTAGAATAATTCAACAACCCTCATACTTTTTCTATGAAACTAAATTGACGAGTGCAAAATTTATTGAAGTACTAGAAACTAGAAAGATAAGGAAATCACTTGGAGTGTATTGAAAGCATTAAGTTAACCAAACTAGTAGCATGCATGTTTCACGTGGGCAACAGATAAAATAAACGATACAATGACGAATGAGAAAGCATGGAGGCTGCATTGAGCAATCGGCTTTTTTGTACGACAGAAGCTTTGCACCGGCGTAGCAGTAGAACATCGACGTAGCAATATTTTTTACACGCGGTCGTGCACGTCTCCACTTGTGTGAGCTGTTGAGTCAGCGGATAGGAAGACTTTGCAGTAAAATTCCAGATGCTAGCAACCTGCCAGCTGCCGTCGCACGCAACGCAAAATATGTGACGCTGCTGTGTAGCACAATCCTAGAATAATTCAACAACCCATACTTTTTCTATGAAACTAAATTGATGAGTGCAAACAGGGAGTGGTGTTTTGGAACATGGGAGCATATGCTCCCTTTATTTTAAAATGCATCTTACACATATTTTGAATTTCAAAAAAATTAAAACCAAAAATACGCATGTAAATCTTCTCGTGCTACACGCTTACAAAGTTGTTTCATAAAAAATCGACTTATCATGTGACGTGTGTAAAAAAGACAAAAGTCATTGTTAAAAATAATGCTTTTCACAAGATAAGTTTTCTCTTTTTTTATATAGACCACAAAAAATATTGGTTTTTCGTGAAACTTGACGAATGAACATATGTTATGAAGATGTACATGCAAAACTTTTTGTTAAATTTTTTCGACATTTCAAAATATGATTTTTTGGTAGAGGGTGCATACGCACCCGGGAGCCGAATTGAATTTCCGGTGCAAAATTTATTGAAGTACTAGAAACTAGAAAGACAAGGAAATCAGTTGGAGTGTATTGAAAGCATTAAGTTAACCAAACTACTCCCTCCGTCTCGGTTTACTAATTTTCCCCGTATCCCTAGATCGTTAATTCAACTTATATAATTTAAATTATATAAAGCAAAAATTATATCGTTAGAAAATAGAACACCTAAACTTTCTAATGATATAATTTTTATAACATATAACTAATGTTAATTTGATCAACTTTGCAACCTAAGGGTTGCACGCATGTCTAATAAACTCTAAGAGAGGGAGTAGTAGCATGCATGTTTGACATGGGCAACAGATAGAATAAACGATACAATGACGAATGAGAAAGCAGGGAGGCTGCATTGAGCAATCAAGGTGTTTTTTTAGGCCATGTACTTCTCTCGGTGATTTCTGAGAAGGGTTTTGCACAATTCAAGAGAACTGGGACAACAACGAAACAAATGCTTGATTGAATGGGTTCATTGCAAACAAACCAAAAAAGGACCATGCTAAGAATCGTTTCGATGCGTACTTGGGATGATCAACTAAATTTTGTATACTATCATCCAGGAAGGCGGGAGCAATTCATCGAACACTTGAAGGCCTAGAGGGAAAAGGACGCATTGAACAGCAGAGAGCGCACGCGCGCGCGAGAGAGAGAGAGAAAGACCTGGCACCGGGCGACGACGTCGAAGCGCTGCGCGAGGATGTCGACGAGCTTGCCCTTGCCCTCGTCCCCCCACTGCGTGCCAAGCACCCCGGCCACCTGGCTCAGCGACTCCAGCCGTCCCCTTGCGGCCGCGGCAGTAGAAGACTCCTCCGCGACGGCAGAGACGGAAGTAGCCATCGGTACTGCCCGGCGCAAACGCGGCGCCGGCGACGTCCGCGGCCCCGCGACGCGGCCGGCTGCAGGGAGAATGTAAGCGGTGGGGTACAGAGACACCAGGGATTGCAGCAAAATTGCAGACGCTTTATACTACAGTAGTTATTAAAAGACGGGGCAAGGCGAGGCGATCAGGCGCCGTGAAGACTGGTGGACCTGCTTGAATGCGATGGTTGTGGTCTTGTGGAAGCGCCGTATCCTATCTGATCACAATCGCGAGCACAGACAATGACAACAAGTCTAAATTTGACATAGACACCGTATTGTATTTGTACGTAGCAATCTGCAAAAAAAAAATCTTTTGGTTTGGGACTTCCATAGCACGTTGTATTGTTCAAGCAAGACTGGAGTTGCGGAAAATCCAAGGACTACCTTTTTCCGAGTTATAAGTAAAACACAAATACTTACATCTACGAGTACAATCTAAATCACGCCAGCAGTAGACATAGCGAGAGGATGAGTCTGTTACTACTAAGGGAAAAGTGCAGTGCAGGACCTGCGTGGTGCGCACTCGTATCCCAGGCGTCCGTTGTTTTCACGAGATTCGTGAGCTACACCCGACGCTGCAGAAGTTCAGCACTATGCACATGATTAGTACAGCAGCGCTCCTAGGCTCAGTTCACTGTAGCATACAGTTGACTTGCACCTTATTTTGTCTCCTACCAGACACGATGTGCACACTGCACAGTGCAACCCACTCCAAAAATTTTGTCTTTTGCTCAGCGTAGGCAGCCGAGGTGCATGCCAACAAGATTCGAAGTTCCAAGTACCCATCGTGATGGTATAAAAATCGTTTAATAAATCTGCATGCTGTTATCGTATTCTAGGTGGGGTGGTTTGTATGCACGCGCGTGCTGATAGATCAAAGAAAGTCTGAGCTGCTTGAGTATGTCCAAGGCGATTTTGATAAAAATAACCTAAAAGTGAAATAAAAGCACACACTGACTCTCTTGCCGAACTATTTTACCCAACTAATTTTTTTGTGTGGGGTCCTCCCCATTGGCCATACCTCACTGTGTGGCGTCCATGCGAACGACGCCACACATCCCTGCCAGGCGCCACACATGTGTGGCGGGTTCTGAAGGGCACCACACATCCACTTATCTGTGGCACCCGAGCCCGCCCCAGCCCGGCCCTCTTCTTCTTTCCTCTTCTTTTCTTCTTTGGCTACACGGATCCGCCAGATCCTTCCCCATCCATTCCTCAAGGTATTCCCCTTCGGTTCCCTTCGATTCATCCAAGATTTGGTCCGATTTAATTCGATTTAGACATGGAATCTAGATTGGAAATTTTGATTGTTGTAATGTATATTGTAGTGTATGTGTTGAAATCCATAGCATCATGTATCTATGGAACCCTAGATATGAAATTTGTTGAAACCTTAGATATGAAATTTTGGATGTATGTATGTGTTGAAATGGCTATGGATGCTCATATGTATGTATGTGTTGAAATGGCTAATATTTGCTTAGTGTAAGGGTATTTTACCTTATCCATTATTTTGGTAACAATGACACCGTGCTAGAGTATTTGGTCTAATACATGTTTATAAGGATAATCTCAGGTATTAGTCAAAGAGGCATAAATGATGTATCAAAGGAATAAGAAGGGTAAAGGAGACCCCCCCCCCCATTTCAACAACAATCAAAAGGGGGTCTACAGCAGGAATCCGGTCTGCCGCCCGGTCAACCGGCCTACCAACCGGCCTGGCCGGCGTGCCGACCGGTCAACCGGTCGCCAACCGGGCGCCAACCGTGTGCCGAACTGATCCGGTCTGCTGCCCGGTCAGCCGGCCTACAGACCGGCGGGCTCGGCGTGCCGTCCGGTCGACCGGTCGCCAACCGGGCGCCAACCGGAGGAGCTCCTGGACGTCGCAAAGTGTCTCCGGTCTGGGTCCGGTCTACCGTCCGGTTTGGACCGGCAGGTCCGGTCCCTGGTCCGGTCCGACCGGCCTCTGCACCGGGCAATCCGGTCAGTGGTCCGGTTGACCGGGTTTGTCGGGAGAAAAGCTGAGGTGGCAAGTGACCAACGGCCATATTTCGAAGAACACTATAAATAGCCCTTCTTCTACCTCTGAACAGTTAGGCACTACACTACAAGCTGTTCTTGAGCTCTCTCTCTCTTACTCCATTGCTAGAAACACCAAAAGCCTCAGATCTCCCTCCTCCTCCACCCAAACTCAAATCCCTCCGGGGAATCGTTAGAGGAGGACCCGATCCACCGTTCTACCAAGCGAAATCTCATTCCCCCTTGTATTCATCGAGAAGCTTGCTTCCTAGGGTTCCTTGGAAACCCTAGGTGGGCAAGAGGAGTCCGGAAGCATCCGGGCTGTGGATTTGCTCCGGGCAAGATTGTGAAGGTTTCGAGGCTACCTCAAAGTCTATCACAAGTGAGTAAGCTATTCCTTCGTGGGATAGGCTCCGGAGAATAGGGTGAGCCTTCGTGGCGTGGGGAATCCTTCGTGGGACCTCCACCCCTCCAAACGTGACGTACCTTCTTGCAAAGGAAGGGAACACGAGAATACATCCTCGTCTCCGCGTGCTATCGGTTATCTCTAACCGAACTCCTTACTTGTGATTTAATCGCTCGTGAGAGCCTTCGTGCTCGAGTTAGTTGTATCCTCATATAGGTTGCTTCACCTAGTTTGCATTAGGCTCACCTTTATATTCCGCGAAGCCTAATATTGCAAAGAAAGAATTAAAATCTGTAGAAACCTATCCACCCCCCCTCTAGGTTTACCATCTCTATACTTTCAATTGGTATCAGAGCCTGGACTCTTATTAAGGCCTTCACCGCCTTAAGAGTGAGATGGATAAACTATTCGAGGGTCTAGATGAAGACTCTAACGTTTGGGTTAAAGAGATGAAATCTAGATTCTTGGCATATGATGCCGAGAAGAAGAAAAAGGAGGATGAACTACAAAGCCAAATGGCAGAGATGTCTGCCATGCTTAAGAACTTGACTAGTGGACCTCCTAGTACGGCTTCGGCCTCCCTAGGGAGCTATCGTGAAGTCAACCATGACTATCCCAAAAACACTTCACACATGCCTCATATAAACCATAGTGGGAATGTTCCCCATTTTGATGGAACTCACTTTCCTTTTTGGAAATCTTCTATGGAATCTCATATTCGCAGCTGTAGTGTGGAGTTATGGGAGATCATTGTTCATGGATACCGGGAGCCACAAGATCCCATTCGGTTGACCTCCACCGAATTCTACAACCGTCAACTCAATGCCTCCGCACGTGACAAGATTAGAAGTGGCATCAACCGCAAGCTCCTTGATCAAGTCAATGACATAGACTCCGCTAAAGAGTTGTGGGATCGAATCATAGTACTCCAAGAGGGAACCGATTTGATCCAATCAGCTCTTTGTGAGACCGCAAAGCAAGAGGCCCATCAGTTCATGATCCGAGAAGGAGAATCCGTGGTCGATGCTTATGCAAGGCTAGGTGCTCTTAGAGTGAGGGTCAAGGGACTTGGAGTTGAGAAGTACAATGACGGCTTCGAGATTAATGAAGCATTCATAAAGTCCAAGGTCATTGCTATGATTGCCGTCAATCAAGAAGACACCAACCTTGCACTCAACTTGCAAATCATGACCAAGAGTGCCGATCTCAACTCTGATGATCTAGTCTCCTATGTGGCCGCCAATGAAAACATGGCCAAAGCGGGAAAGAGGCTCATGGCAATGAACACTACAAGAAAAGTTCTGATAGACAACGTCTCAAAATCGTCCGCTAAGGGGTATTTTTCGTCGCCTATGGGCCTAACCCGACGATATGGGTTCTGTTGTGGAAACTGCGTCAGGCAAAGTCCTACGACGATTTTTTCGGTCCGTCGCGCTTGGGCGCCCTTCCGCCACGGAAAATCGGACCGTTGCCCAAGTGTTTCCGGGAGCCCGTTGACTGCTGACGTCATGCAAACTGACACGTGGCAGACGCCGGTAAGCCGCGGTTAACGGCGTTAACCAGCTGAAACCCCGTGGTAGATGGTAGGCCCACACGAGGCTTGCCACGTCTTAAGCGGGCCGGCCCATTAAGTTTGCGGGTCGGGCCAGCTGACTTAGTTTGACCGGTCAACTATATAGCTGGGCTGGTCCATTAGTTACGTGGGCCGGGCCTAACCTCTAAGGTTGGTCGGTCAAAACTTTAATGGGCCGGCCCTCTAAGCATGTGGCCGGGCCGAATGCACTCGTTTGACCGGTCAACAAGCAAAAGGGCCGGCCCACAAGACATGTGGGACCCACTTTCCTGGTATCGGGCCGGCCCATTTACAAAGTGGGGTCCACATTAAAGCAACTGGGCCGGCCCAAGAAGTTAGTGGGCCGGCCCAATTAGCATGTGGGTCCCGCTTTCGCTATCGGGCCGGCCCATTTAGTACGTGGGGTCCACATTAGATCAAATGGGCTGGCCCAACAAGCCAGTGGGCCGGGCCAAAAGCACCGGTGGGTCCCACTTTCCTATTAAAGGGCCAGCCCATTTAGTATGTGGGGTCCACCATATAGCAAGTGGGCTGGCCCAACAAGATAGTGGGCCGGGCCAAAACACAGGTGGGTCCCACTTTCCAGTTAAAGGGTTGGCCCATTTAGTATGTGGGGTCCACCATATAGCAAGTGGGCTGGCCCAACAAGATAGTGGGCCGGGCCAAAACACTGGTGGGTCCCACTTTCCTGTTAAAGGGTCGGCCCATTTAGTATGTGGGGTCCACCATATAGCAAGTGGGCCGGCCCAACATGCTAGTGGGCCGGGCCAAAAACACAGGTGGGTCCCACTTTCCTGTTAAAGGGCCGGCCCATTTAGTACGTGGGGTCCACCATATAGCAAGTGGGTCGGCCCAACACGGTAGTGGGCCGGGCCAAAAACACAGGTGGGTCCCACTTTCGTCTTAAAGGGCCGGCCCATTTAGTATGTGGGGTCCACCACAAAAGCAATTGGGCTGGCCCAACTAGTTAGTGGGCCGGGCCAAAAACACTGGTGGGTCCCACTTTCGTCTTAAAGGGCTGGCCCATTTAGTATGTGGGGTCCACCACAAAAGCAATTGGGCTGGCCCAACTAGTTAGTGGGCCGGCCCAGTAGTGGGTGGGGTCCACCTTAAAGCAAGTGGGCCGGCCCACTTAGAGTGTGGGGTCCACAATAAATCAAGTGGGCTGGCCCAATAAGTAAGTGGGCCAACCCGTTTAGTTGCTGTTTATATGCCGGCGTAATAGGCGATTTAGGATTTTGCGAGCCGGCACATATGTGATTTCGCTTAATTGGACCGTTTAAGGGATGGGAATTCGTGATTTAGATACTGAGAATATTTACGCAGCATTGATTTACGTCGGATAGCCTCACTTACCACAAGCACCAAAGAAAAAATGCGCGAAAGAACTATAAAAACTAACTAAATATTACATCAGCTGCAAGGCTTTGAAAAAATATGACGGAACCCGGAGAAATTGAATGGTAATTAAACCTAGCAATACAATGAAGCGATCCGGCAATCTTTTAAGTTGTCCATGCAGCACCTATATCTGAAACAAAGACATTACAAGTTAAGACAACAACAATGGAAACGCAAAGACACTGCAATATTGTTTGCCAAAGAATTTGGAACTCGTCATTTCATCGTTATAACAAGATCATTGTAATGCGCACAATAAGCAAACAAAGAGTGCATGCCGCATACCAACAGCCAATATAACGAGCATGTTAGAATGAAACAACGAGGCTTACTATCGTCGAGTCCCATGCAAACCAACATGTTCGGGGAGTACAAAATTGGCATGAACAACATAGTAGCGAGGCTATAAATTTTGTAACAACGACCGAGCAAGATGAAGTTATGATGGCTACATCTACGGAAGCGAGGAATGTAAACCAAAAATAGAAGTTACGATGGCAAAAGCTAAAGAGGAGGGAATGTGAACCAACATGTGCCAAGTGCAATTACTTCATTTTGGCCGTGAACTAAATAATACTCCTGAACTTATAGTGAAGGGGATGCAAATCAAGATGTTTCGGGATATAAACTTGTAATGAGCAACACATAGAGGATATTTAATGCTGGAGCTTAGGATGGACCATATACAGAATATAGTGGGATCACCTGTGAACTTGTATAAGAGGGAATGCAAACCAATATGTTCAGCTTTCCATATGTGAGTGTCATGCCAAGTCAGAGAAACAAGTCAATAATGCAGCTTTTGAAGAACAAGATGGCACGCAAAATTATTATCTAGTAGTATGACAAGTTTATTTGTACTACATGCTAGATAGTAGAGTGATAGCATGCCAAACTAAGTCCTTACTTTGTTAGCTTACAATGAACTAGATACAAAACAATGGCATCACCTGTAGTACAGGGAATGCAAGCCAACATGTTCATGGAGTAAAAAATTGGCACAAACAACATAGTAGCAGGCCATAATTTTTGTAACAACGATTGAGTAAGATAAAGTTATGATGGCTAGATCTACAGAGCAGGGAATGTAAACCAAATATAGAAGTTACGATGCCAAAAGCTATAGAGCAGGGAATGCGAACCAACATGTGCAATTACTTAAAATTGGCCGTGAACTAAATAATAGCAGGATGTTACTATAATTCCTATAATTTTTGTAACAACGACTGAGCAAGATAGAAGTTATGATGGCTACATCTACGAGAGCAGGGAATGCAAACCAAAATGTTCAATCGCTTAAAGTTAGCAATGAAGTAGAAAATAGCAACGTGTTACGGTCATAGCTAGGAATGAACTAAAAGAGCTTCAGACAAACAAGCATCCGAACCCAGAACATGGCGCTAAAACAAGGGACTTACATTAGGAGAAGCACTCTGTGGGAGTCACAGCAGATCTTCCTGGGGTTGATAGATCCGGTGATGAAGTACGCTACATGTGCTACTTGGGGTTGGAGAGACGGCTGATGTCTACGGGAGCTTCTATTCTTGTAGACAGTGTTGGGCCTCCAAGTGCAGAGGTTTGTAGAACAGCAGCAAGTTTCCCTTAAGTGGATACCCAAGGTTTATCGAACTCAGGGAGGAAGAGGTCAAAGATATCCCTCTCATGCAACCCCGCAACCACAAAGCAAGAAGTCTCTTGTGTCCCCAACACACCTAATAGGTGCACTAGTTCGGCGAAGAGATAGTGAAATACGGGTGGTATAAATAAGTATGAGCAGTAGTAACGGTGCCGGAAAAGTGCTTGCTGGCGTGTAGTTGATGGTGGTAATATTGCAGCAGTAGTAACACGAGTAAAACAAGTAAACAAGCGGTAGTAACTCAGCAGTATTTAGGAACAAGGCCTAGGGATTACACTTTCACTAGTGGACACTCTCAACATTGATCACATAACAGGATAGATAAATGCATACTCTACACTTTTGTTGGATGATGAACACATTGCGTAGGATTACACGAACCCTCAATGCCGGAGTTAACAAGCTCCACAATAATGCTCATGTTTTAGTAACCTTTAGTGTAAGATAGATCAACGAGACTAAACCAAGTACTAGCATAGCATGCACACTCGTCACCTTCATGCATATGTAGGAGGAATAGATCACATCAATATTATCATAGCAATAGTTAACTTCGCAATCTCCAAGAGATCATGATCATAGCATAAACCAAGTACTAACACGGTGCACGCACTGTCACCTTTACACACGTGTAGGAGGAATAAAACTACTTTAATAACACATCACTAGAGTAGCACATAGATAGTAGTGATACAAACTCATATGAATCTCAATGAGATCATTGTATTGAAGTACATGGAAGAGAGATGAACCACATAGCTACCGGTACAGCCCCGAGCCTCGATGGAGAACTACTCCCTCCTCATGGGAGCAGCAGCGGTGATGAAGATGGCGGTGGAGATGGCAGCGGTGTCGATGGAGAAGCCTTCCGGGGCACTTCCCCGCTCCGGCAGGGTGCCGGAACAGAGATCCTGTCCCCCGGATCTTGGCTTCGCGATGGCGGCGGCTCCGGAAGGTTTTCGTGGGTTTCGTCAATTCGTATCGGGTTTTCCGATCCAGGGGCTCTTTATAGGCGGAGAGGCGGCGCAGGAAGGTCACCGGGGTGCCCTCACCACCGGGTGGCGCGGCCGGGGCCCGGCCCGCGCCCAGGTGTGGTGTGGGGCCCCCCGGCCCATCTCCGGCAGCTCTCGAGTGTTCTGGATGGTTCCGGGAAAAATAGGAACCCGGGCGTTGATTTCGTCCGATTCCGAGAATATTTCGTTACTAGGATTTCGAAACCAAAAACAGCAGAAAACAGAACCGGCACTTCGGCATCTTGTTAATAGGTTAGTTCCAGAAAATGCACGAATATGACATAAAGTGTGCATAAAACATGTAGATAACATCAATAATGTGGCATGGAACACAAGAAATTATCGATACGTTGGAGACGTATCAACGGCCATTACAGTTCATGATTACTCATCTCATCTGCAAAAACGTAACGGCGCGTCGTTAGCACAAACAGGTTCCCCCAAGATTAAACAAGAACTTGCAGGCAAGCAATAGAAAAGCGACAGTAGAAGAGTTTAGATCATGCACGGCGCGGGTAAAGCAGATCCGCTTCATGCACAGCGGTGTCGGTGAGCAAGATCCGATGCGGTGGACGACGGATCCGGCGAAGCGGCTCCGGTGGGGTGGACGATACCGCAGCTGAAGCGACTGCGGTAGACTGCTGGATGAGCATATGGTTTCGAGGTTCGGCGGGGATGATCCGGTCCGGTTGATGACGGCGTCGATGAAGCGGCTCCGGCGGGCAGCCGGATGACGAGGATCGCGAGGGCTCGGGTAGGCCAGGGAAGTCCGGCGGGGATGTTCCGGTGCGGTGGTCGTGGAGGTGGTAGAGAGAGGGACTTGAGAAGTTCCGGTGGGTGGTCTCAATTGGGCTGCATCTGGACATCTGGGCCTTCGAACTATCCTGCTTGGCCTTTTGACTCGTACAATTTTAGCCCACTCCAAAACAGGAAAGTTCCGAATTTTCTAAAAAAACAGGAAAGTCCTATGCTTCGCAAAGACAAAAAAACAAGGAGATTCAACATATAAGTTTGTTTATGTAAAAATAAAGATTTAATTATCCGTTTGAAATAGCTCAGAGCGCAATACATTGTTTATTGTCCGCAAAATAATCAAGATATCATATGTTTCTTGTACGGGGAGGCCGACATCGGGGACCCATGAGCCAACGAGCGTCGTCAACGTTTTAAAGGCGGCAGGGGATGGAAAGAAAAAATAAACCAAAAATCTGTTGGTAAAAAATCCAAGAAAAGAAACATTTTCGTTCCGAGAGGATGACATGCGGGACCCATGAGGCAGCAGCATCCTCAGCGTTTATTGTTCATAGAGGTTGACATGTGGGACCCGTGAGCCAGCAGTGTCCTCAACGTTTTAAAGGCTGCAGGTGATCGAAAGAAAAAATAAGCCAAAAATCGTTTGGCCAACAAAATCCAAGAAAATAAACATTTACCGTTCTGAGAGGATGACATGCGGGACCCATGAGGCAGCGGCATCCTCAACGATTCCAAGGCGGCAGGGGAAATATCCAGAAATTAATTAGGGGTTCAAAATAAATCCATCAAAGGAAACTTTTATTGTTCATAGAGGATGACATGTGGGACCGACATGCCAACAGCGTCCTCATCGTTTCAGAGGGGGCAGGAGATCAAAAGAAAAACGCAAATAGCCAGAAATTAGGGGTAAAAAATAACTCCAAGAAAGGAAACTTTTATTGTTCGTAGAGGATGACATGCGGGACCCATGAGCCAGCAGCTTACTCAACGTTTCAAAGGCGGCATGAGATCGAAAGAAAAAGGCAAGTGACATAATATCGGGAGCCAAAGATAATCCAAGAAAAGAAACTTTATTGTACGTAGAGGATGACATGCGGGTCCCATTTAGCAGACAGCGGTCTCAACGTTTCAAATGCGGCTTGAGATCAAAAGAAAAAGAAAGTTGATTGTACATAGAGGATGACATGCGGGTCCCATGAGTCAGCAGCTTACCCAACGTTTCCAAGGCGGCAGGGGATCAAAAGAAAAAGGAAATAGCCAAAAATCAGAGGGTGAAAAAAAATATAAAGAAAATAAACTTTTATAGCACATAGAGGATGACATGCGGGTCCCATGAGCCAGCAGGTTCCTCAACGTTTCAAACGTGGCATGAGATCGAAAGAAAAAGGCAAGTGACCAAATATGAGGAGCCAAAAATAATTCAAGAAAAGAAAGTTTTATAGTACATAGAGGATGACATGCGGGTCCCATTTAGCAGCAGCGGTATCACCGTTTGAGAGGCGGCAGGGGATCAAAAGAAAAAAGAAATTGCCCAAAATCGGAGGGTGAAAAAAAAACAAGAAAATGAACTTTTATAGTACATAGAGAATGACATGCGGGTCCCATGAGCCTGCAGGTTCCTCAACGTTTCAAACGTGGCATGAGATCGAAAGAAAAAGGCAAGTGAAAAAATATCAGGAGCCAAAAAAAATTCAAGAAAAGAAAGTTTTATAGTACATAGAGGATGACATGCGGGTCCCATTTAGCAGCAGCGGTATCACCGTTTGAGAGGCGGCAGGGGATCAAAAGAAAAAGGCAAGTGAAAAAATATGAGGAGCCAAAAATAATTCAAGAAAAGAAAGTTTTATAGTACATAGAGGATGACATGTGGGTCCCATTTAGCAGCAGCGGTATCACCGTTTGAGAGGCGGCAGGGGATCAAAAGAAAAAAGAAATTGCCAAAAATGAGAGGGTGAAAAAAAACCAAGAAAATGAACTTTTATAGTACATAGAGGATGACATGCGGGTCCCATGAGCCTGCAGGTTCCTCAACGTTTCAA
Organism: Lolium rigidum; assembly: GCF_022539505.1. Lineage (NCBI taxonomy): Eukaryota > Viridiplantae > Streptophyta > Magnoliopsida > Poales > Poaceae > Lolium > Lolium rigidum. The sequence goes on along the minus strand of NC_061510.1, from coordinate 342,296,148 downwards.
ACGTGGCATGAGATCGAAAGAAAAAGGTAAGTGACCAAATATGAGGTGCCAAAAATAATTCAAGAAAAGAAAGTTTTATAGTACATAGAGGATGACATGCGGGTCCCGGTTAGCAGCAGCGGTATCACCGTTTGAGAGGCGGCAGGGGATCGAAAGAAAAAGGCAAGTGGCCAAATTTGAGGTGCCAAAAAAACTCCAAGAAAAGAAAGTTTTATAGTACATAGAGGATGACATGCGGGTCCCATTTAGCAGCAGCGGTATCACTATTTGAGAGGCGGCAGGGGATCGAAAGAAAAAGGTAAGTGACCAAATATGAGGTGCCAAAAATAATTCAAGAAAAGAAAGTTTTATAGTACATAGAGGATGACATGCGGGTCCCAGTTAGCAGCAGCGGTATCACCGTTTGAGAGGCGGCTGGGGATCGAAAGAAAAAGGCAAGTGACCAAATTTGAGGTGCCAAAAAAAACTCCAAGAAAAGAAAGTTTTATAGTACATAGAGGATGACATGCGGGTCCCATTTAGCAGCAGCGGTATCACCGTTTGAGAGGCGGCAAGGGATCGAAAGAAAAAGTTAAGTGACCAAATATGAGGTGCCAAAAATAATTCAAGAAAAGAAAGTTTTATAGTACATAGAGGATGACATGCGGGTCCCAGTTAGCAGCAGCGGTATCACCGTTTGAGAGGCGGCAGGGGATCAAAAGAAAAAGGCAAGTGACCAAATTTGAGGTGCCAAAAAAACTCCAAGAAAAGAAAGTTGATTGCACATAGAGGATGACATGCGGGTCCCATTTAGCAGCAGCGGTCTCAACGTTTCCAAGGCGGCAAGGGATCAAAAGAAAAAGGAAGTAGCCGGAAATCGAGGGGTCAAAAAATCCAAGAATAGAAAGAATTTTGGTTCATAGAGGATGACATGCGGGACCCATGATCCCGCATCGTAAACGGCTCGATCGGAGAACGTTGAACGAGATGGCGCGATCGAGAAAAAAAACAATGCCGGAGAGGCTGCCATCCGGGCCCTACATCCCTCGGCGGTGCGGATTTGCGTTGACTCGGTCGGCGAACCCGAGATTTCGAGATGCACCACGTCCCGGGCCACCATACGCGACGTTTTGGCCGCTTTCGTCGGGCTAGGTGGCCTCAAAAACGAGAAAAAAAAGTTTTGACATGCACCATGGAGGGACCAAAAATCGTCGGCCATGGTACACCAGCAACCACGGCGCGACTTCAACTTCGTCGGCCATGGCAACTTTTCTTGTAGTGGAACCGTGTTGATAAAGCCTCACACAACCATGAAGCGCCACACAACCTTGCTCTCAAAGCTAGGGCCAATCATGGAAGCAAAGAAGACTATGAAATTGAAGAAGATGAAGAGATGACTTCAACTAGTGACATCGCTACCGACTTTGCTTTCTTTGCCAAGAAATACAAGGCAAAGTTCCAAATGCTCCTCAATGACAAGAAGAAGAAGAGAACTTGCTACAATTGTGATGAAGATAGCCACTTTGCAAATGAGTGCCCTTATGAGAAAAGGGTAGACAAGCCAAGATTCATCAAAGGGGTCAAGCCAAGATTGAAGCCAAACCCAATCAACGATCGATACAAGAAGAACAAGGGAAGAGCCTTTGTTGGGGCCGAGTACTTGTCCGATGATGAAGAGGAAGATGAGGAGAAGGAGGCCGGGGTGGCCGGTTTGGCTTTCTCTAAGCCCGGGTCACTCTTCACATATGACTACTCCAAGGACTACTTCACGGAGAATGATGTTGGATCTTCCTTCATGGCAAGAACAACTCAAGATGATGACTCCAATGACTCTCCCTCCTCTACAATCGTTGGCTCTTGTCTTATGGCAAGGGAAACCAAGGTAATGGAACCTCCACCTTCCCTATCTAGTGTTCTTGATGATGAAAACGAAAATCAAGAAGAATTAATTGTGCTTAAGGAACTCTATGATGTTAGATGCACCCTTCGTGGTGAAGCTCTTGTCAAGTTTGATTTCTTGATGGACTCACTCAAGGAAAAGGATGAGTCCATTGAGGAATTAGAATATCATTTGAATGAGAAGGAACGGAGATTCAATCTCCTAAGACAAAAGCTAAAAACCGAAAGGTGCATATCTCAAGGCCTTAAGCAACAAATTGAAACTTATGAACTTGATAAAGTTAAGGACCTAGAAACTATTGATAGGGCTCAATCATTGACTCAAGAGCTCAATGCCTCAAAGGAGGAGCTTGAAGTTGCTCATGCTTCTCTCACTAGGGATCTTGACCACCTTGAAAAGGCTAACAAGCTTGTTAAGGATGAGCTCAAGAAACTTGGAGAGAACCATGACCTACTCCAAGAAACCTACAAAAAGGCTCTTGGATCAATGAAGGATCCCATTGTTGTTGAAAAGCTTGCTTGTTCCTCCACTTCCTTTACTAGTGAGCATGCTAAACTTGTTGAGGAACATGTTCGTTTACAAGAGGAACTCTCTTTGCTTGTTGAGACCAATGCATATCTTGAATCCTTGGTGACCAAATATGGTCTCGACTATCATCCTAATGAATCTTCTTGTGAGCAAGCATCTATTCTTGAGGAAAATGTTAGGTTAACAAAGGAACTTGCAAAGTTCACCACCGCCAAGAACAAGATGGGATTGGATGACCTCTTGAGTAAGCAAAGGTCAAACAATCAAAAGTTTGGACTTGGGTATGTTCCCAAGTCTCACAAGAAGAACAACTACAAGAAGGAGAAACCCGCTCAAGATAAGAACAAGAAGGTCACTAATAATGGCAAAGCCTCAAAGGGCAAAGCCACTAGTGGTGACCGCACGGGGCCAAACGATCACTATGCATTATTTGTTGACTATTATGGTGATGTCTATGCTAACTATGTTGGCCCTCCTAATGGCTATTCTTATAGAGAGTACTCAATTTGGGTACCAAAAGATATTGTTGCCATTGCAAAGGAACCCATTAATCGATGGGTTCCTAAATCCTCTACTTGATTTTGTAGGGGTATTCCTCCGGTGGTCCAAAATGGGTGTTTGATAGTGGATGCACCAATCATATGACCGGAGGAAGAGGTGTGCTTGATCAATTCATTGAAGATATCAACAAGAAGTCAAGCATCACCTTTGGTGACAACTCAAAGGGAAAGGTACTTGGGTATGGCAAGGTAGCAATCTCTAAGGACTTGTGCCTTGAGACGGTTATGCTTGTTGAATCCCTTGGCTATAACTTACTTTCTATATATCATCTTGCCGATGCCGGTTACAATTCATATTTCACTAATTATTGTGTGAAAGTCTTTAGGAGTGACAATCTCAAATTGGTCCTTGTTGGATATGTGGAGAACAACCTTTATGTGGTTGACCTCTCGAAAGAGAGCTCCTCTCCCTCCACATGTCTAATGGCGGCCAAGCATGACGAAGGTTGGTTGTGGCATCGCCGCCTTGGTCATGTTAACATGAGAAATCTTAAACAACTCCTAAAGGGTGAGCACATTGTGGGACTAACTGGCATTTCTTTTGAGAAAGATCGTGTTTGCAGTGCATGTGTAGCCGGAAAGCAATTCAAGAAGAAACATCCTATCAAGAGTATTGTTACCACATCTAGGCCCTTGGAGCTCCTTCATTTGGATCTCTTTGGGCCATCACATTATGATACTCTTGGTGGGAGCAAGTATGGACTTGTCATTGTTGATGATTACTCAAGATACTCTTGGGTCTTTCTCCTTAAGTCTAAGGACGAGACCCATAGAGAGTTCATCACCTTCGCCAAGAAAGCTCAACGTATGTATGAATCCGAGATCAAGGCAATTAGGACCGACAATGGCACCGAGTTCAAGAACTACTCTATGCAAGAGTTTGTTGATGATGAGGGCATCAAGCATGAGTTTTCGGCGCCATACACCCCTCAACAAAATGGTGTTGTTGAAAGGAAGAACCGGACTATCATTGAGATGGCAAGAACCATGTTGAGTGAATTCAACTCACCCCACAACTTTTGGGGAGAAGCCATCTCTACGGCCATCCACTACTCCAACCGTCTCTTCCTCCGTCCCCTCCACAACAAAACTCCATACGAGCTTCTTACTGGTAACAAGCCTAATGTCATGTACATTCGTGTCTTTGGATGCAAATGTCTTGTTAAGAACAACATAGGCAAGCTCGGTAAATTTGAAACTAGAACCATAGAGGGTATATTTGTTGGATATGCGGAGAACTCTCACGCCTATAGATACTACAACCGGTCCACTGGGACTATTGAAGTATCTTGTGACGTGGTGTTCTTGGAGGATAATGGCTCCCAAGTGGAGCAAGTTGTTCCATGTGTTGCAGGTAATAATGATGATCCATCTAGTGCCATCAAGCATATGGGCATTGTACACATCCGGCCCATGGAAGTTCATAATGATGATCAAGATGATGGAGTAGATGTATCAAGCACGGCTCAAGTGGAGCCTAGCTCAACTCAAGCCGAACCATCAAGTGCAACTCAAGAACCATCCTCTACTCAAGATGAGTCACGTTCCGAAGAACAAGAAGAAAACCCTCATTCCACGGAGAAAGACCATGATGATGATCAAGAAACATCCTCAACTCATGATCAAGCTCAAGTGATCCCTCATGATCAAGCACTAGCAAGAGATGAATTCATTGACCATGAAGGAACCATTTGAAAGATCAAGGCTGCTACAAGGGCAAGTGACATGAAAGTGGATCAAGTCCGCATCTCAAGAGGAGTGGTAACTCGTAGACATCATGCATTACTTATCACTTATTGTCAACATCATGCTTTTGTGTCTAGTTTTGAACCACTTAAGGTACATGAAGCCTTGGTTGATCCGGATTGGGTAATTGCCATGCAAGAAGAATTGGAGTGTTTCACTCGTAATGAAGTATGGTCTCTAGTTGAGAGACCCAAGGATCATCGCATCAATGTTATTGGTACCAAATGGGTATTCAAGAACAAGCAAGATGAGAATGGCATTGTCATACGAAACAAAGCAAGGTTAGTGGCGCAAGGGTTTGCCCAAATAGAAGGTATGGATTTTGAGGATACCCTTGCGCCGGTAGCCCGTCTTGAAGCTATTCGTCTTTTGCTTGCATTTGCATCTTTCCACAATTTCAAACTATATCAAATGGATGTGAAAAGTGCATTTTTGAATGGTCCCCTAAAAGAAACCGCATATGTGGCTCAACCCCCGGGTTTCGAAGACCCATGCCGACCCAACCACGTGTATTTACTCCATAAGGCACTCTACGGTTGACAAGGTATTAACTTGTCAATGCCTACGGATTGTAGACTAGGGTTTAGTTGGATGTAGAGGGCAAGTAGATCTCGAAGGTTTCAGCCGAAAAGTACTCGACGAATATGAAAACTAGGGTTTGAGAAACAATGATTCGATGCTTTCTTTGTCCCTCGACTCCCCCTTATATAGGAGGCGGAGCCAAGGGATTCGTATTGTACAAGTTACAAAGTCCGGGAAGGTTTCTAACTCCTCCCGCAAGATTACAAATAATGCTTCCTATTACAACTCTAGCTTTCCTTAATAATATCTTGGGCTTCCGAGTCTCCTTATTCTTTGGGTAGTGGGCCTTTAGTAAACCCCGGGTACTATCTTCGGCAGGCCCATTGGGGATGCCTATGTCAGTAGCCCCCGAGATTTTGCTTGAATCGTAGAGTCAGGGAAAATCTCCACTGTTTATTTTACTCGACAATTTAAAACTTTTCTATATTCATTCACATAAATTTCTATATTGTACAGGGATAATGGTAATTGGGGCTAGTTCATCTGACGGATCAGGTACTAGTTAACTGCTCTAGTGGCAATCCGCAAAAACCTACTTCAAAATCACGTCCCCGGACATGATCTTGGGATACTGGTGTAAACTTTGACAGGTGCCGCTTAAGGTCTTACCATTCTGTCGAGTCCCAGTCATATTTATCGGGTACCTAACGCGTCCGTTAGGATTTTTCTTCGTATCTGTTGATACGGATAAAAGTAGCAAACCGACGTCGAGACGGCGCCACGCCTCACGGAACGGATCCGGGGTCTTACCTTCGCAAAGTTTTGCGGCATTCAGAAATTGATCGCAACTTTGGCGTTATGAGAATATATTGTCGAGTGCTTATTCGGCTGTTGGAATGGCACATTTTATTGAGTCAAAGATGACTTATATTGCTCTCCCGATGGGAGTATATGCAGAGTTATTTATAACTCAAAATATACTCTCTTGCTCTTCTATCGTTCTTCTTTTCATTCATTCTTTCTTTCTTTTTTATAATTTCATCGGGCACGCGAACAGCGTTCCCGATGGGAGTAGCCCCCGAGGCTACAGCCAAGAACTTGTGCTTGGTTGTAGGCTCTACGCCTTATGCCACTATATTTTCTTTCTCTCCCGAAGTTTTATAATTTCTCGGGTGCGCGAACAGCGCTCCCGATGGGAGTAGCCCCCGAGGCTATGAACAAATATTTGTATTTGATCATAGGCTCAAACCATCTCTATTTTGTCTCTCCTGATCTTTTCATTTTTTCAAAGTAGCCCCCGAGCATTTGATCAAAAACTTGTATTTGATCAAAGGCTCTCCAATACTTTTGCATGTCGCCTTTTCATGTCGCTGTTGAGACGAATTTTTGCTCTCTGACAAGGTGACGTTATTGCTGATGATAGACACGATTGTAAATCCAAAAATTGCGAGAAATTTTCTCCCACTGCCTTGCGGGCCCAAATTATCCATTATCTTGACACGTCGGGTAGGTGGGGGACACACGTCCTCCGCTTTCCTGGCGCACGTCCCGTAACTTCTCCAATGTTAAAATACTTGTTTACCCTTGTTTCTGCGTGGTTATCATCTGCCGCACCCCTTTTCCATCCAACGGTTCGCCGCTTCGCCTCACCTTTATATAAGATCTCCTTCTTCCTCCTCGAGCACTTCCGCTCGCGCCGTTCTCCTACTCTCCTCTGCGAAACCTGCTCCTACGCCCCTCAATTCCCTAAGCTCATCTTCTCCAAGTTGCATTCCTGCGCCATTGTTGATGCCACCGCGTCGGTTGACTAGGCACCACACGCCTGAATCGTCGATGGCCGCCGCAGATCTGGGAAGCGCGGAGTGGGAAAGGTCCAAAATTTCCACCCAGGACATCAATCTTTTGAAGAAGCTGGGGATTAGCAAGAAACCCAAGGCCCTGTGCTTCCCTAGTGAAGAAAGCTACCCAACCCCTCCAATGGGGTATCGGGTAAGTTTCGTCGACCATCTCATCCGCGGTCTTTCCGCCCCTATTCATCCTTTCCTCCGTGGATTGCTTTTTTGTTTATGGTCTTCAACTTCACCACCTCACGCCCAACTCTATCCTCCATATCTCCATTTTCATCACCCTCTGCGAGGCCTTCCTTGGCGTCCAGCCTAATTGGGCGCTATGGAAGCACATTTTCTTTTGTCGCCGCAATGGCTCTCCCAATGTCGCTTATAATATAGGCGGCGTTGTTATTTCTGTTCGCCCCACGGTCGATTACTTCGACGTAAAACTCCCTGACTCAGTTCAAGGGTGGCGCAAGAAGTGGTTGTACATCCAGGAGGAAAACCATGGATGTGCTGAAGACAACATCCCTCCTTTCGATGGTGCCGAGAAAATCCTTCGCCGCCGCTCCTGGGATGCAGATGCTACCGAGGAAGAAAAAGCTTCGACAGAGGACCTGATGACTCGCACCCATGAGTTGCAAAATACTCGCGGCAAAGAGTTGTCAGGTATCCAAATTACAGCGTATTTTCTTAGGACCAGAGTGCAGCCTCTTCAGGCTCGCAAAAACCCTCTCTGGAAGTATGCTGGCGACGAAGATGCAGATCGGTTGTCAGTGGATTTGGAGGTCAAGGATTTAGAAAAGCTTGTCCGAAAAATTTCTTCTCTCAGCAAAAAAGATTCTGTCCCTTCTTCTTGTCGTGTACAACCATACAGCGCTAGCAATGCGCTTCCCAAGGTAAACTTTGTCGACTGACTTGTTATTGCCTTGCTATATTTTTTTTATAACTCCTCTTTTTTTGTTAACATCTTCCCCTGTTTTTATATAGAACCATCCAAATCTTATCTCGCTTCCTCCCCTTCCTGAGGGTGGAGAAGTCGATGAAAGGGCCATTGTCACTGACGACAACCAAGATGCTCCCTCTTTTGTGAATAAACCCGCAGATTCTCGAAAATCTGCGGGATCTGTTGAAAAAGAGGCTGCTTCTGAAGGTACTGCATCAGCACAATCTCCTCCTCCCGCTGTTTCTCCAAAGAACAAAAGGAAAAGGAGTGATGTCGAAGATTCCGGCACCTCCAAAGCCGAAGAAGCTGTTCCTTCACATCAGAAGGCAGCTTATGATCCATACCTTGAGGCCCTCATCAGTTCGTAAGTCACCTCTCTTTCTTTTATTTTTGTACTCGAAGATTTTTCGCTATCTTGCTTTTTATACTGCCAACATTTGATCGCAGTGATGATGAGGAAGAAGTACCAGCTTTGGATGTGGCTGCTCGAACGAGTACGTCGCATACTCTAGTTGTTTCGGAGGCGCCAATTGAAGGAGAGGAATCCTCGCCTCCTCAACAGAACGTCGGCGCTTCTACTCCTCCTTCAAGCCCCCTCGTCCCTTCACCGAAAAGAGCAAGGGTTGAAACAATCCCGGAGCCTGCTCTTCAATTGAGTAACTCCTCTAACCCTCTCTTGGATGATGTAAGTTCTTAATTTCCTTGTCTTTGTCTATATTTCCTCTGTTTGCTTCTTTATGCCATCGTATTTTTCCCATACCGACATTTTCTTTCTTTATCCTTCTTTGATAGCCTATGATCAAAGAGCTTATTCGTATCGGTGCCCAATTCATTGGGTATCGCGAGTATGCGAGTAAGACTGAAGGTAATGCCTTGCTGCTTCTTTTTGCCCTTGCCTTCTTACTCCTTTGTTGTCGATGTTTTTAACTAAATTTAACTTTCTTGGCAAAAAACTGACAGAGGTCAACGAACGTGCCAATACACTTGCTCAAAAATTGGAGCAAAGTGAAGAGGCTCGTAAGAAGGCCGAATCAGATGCTATCCAAGCTAGAGCAGATGCTGACAAGGCCAAGGCCGATGTTGCTGGTGTCGAAGATCTTAGAAAGAGACTTCACGATGCCGAGACTTCGCTGAGTGAGCATATAGCCGCACAATCTGCTCGCGAGGAAGCGATCATTAAGCGCGTAAGGGCGCAAAACCGTTGCTTTGTCAGTAAGTATCTGAACCACTTCACATCCTTTCGACTTTCTTTCATTCACTCGTTTGTTGATCACTAAGTTTTTATCTTGACAGGTACAACTTCTCAAGAATTTGAACTTGAAGATCCCGACAACGATCCTCTTCTTGACGCGTTTCGTTCCTTGAGTTTCATGGAACAGAAGCACGCAAAGGCATTGATCAAGCTAAGTCCGGGTTGTCGCGACTCTTCCCCTATTTCTTCCCGAAGAAAGAGGAACCCGCAACTTTCCTTGCTCTTGCCAAGTGTTTTAATCCACCAGAAGATCTTGGACTGAAGGTGCGCCATGAGAACATGAAGATTGCTGTTGAAAGCACTGTTGCCTTGGTCGCGGATAGCCAACAAACTATCAACTGGGCGAAAGTAGGCGACACAGAACAGGTAGAGCAGACAAAATGGCGATCGTTGATCAAGGCGGCAAAGCCCGACACGAAGAAAATCCTGTCCTATCTCGGGAGGCAAGCCATCTTCAACTCCTAGCTCATCAAAGCCGGAGGTCTAGTTGAATGCCCCTTCTTTTTATTTTTCCTGTTTCCTTAGCTATTGTCGCCATATTAGTTTTGGCGACAATTACCTTAGCTATTTTTGAAGAACTCCTTCTGTAATATCCATGTAAATTTCTTGAAGAGTAATGGAATTCTGTCTTGTGCAATCCTTTGATATTGGAATTTTCTTTTCCAGTTGATATTTGATAACTACTCTGCCGATCCTCGTTCTGCCGATACTTCTCCTGCTTCCTCCTTCTCGAAGAAAACACTAATCAATGATAACTCTGTCGACGGTTTTTCGGGACAACATTTGTCGCAAGATTTTGCGCCAACAACTCCAATCTATGAAAAAACAAACTCTTGTGATGATGGAACAATCTCGACAGGCATCCGAGAGAGAGAATATTGCTCTTCAACAGGCAAAAGAAGCCATTGCTGCAAAGGACGCTGCTGTTGCTGAAGCTACCGAAGCTTCCTCCCGAGAAAATTATATGCTTCAGCTAATGACCGACGCCAGCCTGGACATGACGGGTATGTTTCCTGTTCATAACCATGCTGGATGTTATTTTTGCTATCCTTCCTTCCTTGTCAATTTATTTGCTGTACCAGGCTCATTTTTGGATACTGCCGCCGAAGATCAACGTGTTGAAGCTCGAGCCAATGCTTTACTCAAACTGGCCGCACGACATGGTTCCAACTTTTGGGTTACTCCCGAGCGTACTCGTCAAATTGTCAGATTCCAAGATCGCGCGGGTCAGGTCCGTGATTTCCTTGACTTCTGTACGAAGACTTTGTTTTTGGTTTATGGAACCATGTTCCCTCGCAACAAAATGCCAGAAACTCTTCCTGCATTAATGGAAAAGTTTCGAGATGCTCCTCGAATCCATGGTTTTGTGCGGGCTCAACTCTCTGTTGGCGCAAGATTTGCTATGATGATGATAAATATTTTCTATCCAAAATTGCCCTTGGATCAAATTGTTCCTACGTGCCTTGCCAAAATGTCGAAGAAAAAGAGGAACATGAGTAAGATTGATGATCTGGTGACTCCTGTAGCCGAAGATATGATGGATGAACTTCTTCGGATGGACGCTGAATTCTTCGTGAAGGGTAGCTATGCCGAGCATAGTACTCGTCCTTCCAATGAACGAGTCACCATAGACCATGTGCTAGGTATCCATTGAGGGTTTTCCCCTTTTTTCTTGCTGTAGTTTCACCAGTGATACGTTTTTGTAGGCATGGTCTATATTGAAAAAAGCTGTCAACTCTGTAAGTATGTATTGTTTTCTATTTTTGATCGTCGAGCCCCCGAGCCTTTGGCTGGGGCTTATACTATTTTGTTATCCCAAAGATTTTTCTCTTATTGCGAGAAGGTATATATATATTTTGCTATCAATGGTGATGTTCTATATTTTGTTGTGAGGTTTTCAGACCAAAGCAATATCATTTTGACGAGTACACTATATTTTTAGTCGTTAGCTTCCGATATTCTATTTGGCGAGGTATTCTTGTACCAAGGCTAAATATTTCGGTAAGTCTATATATTTTGTAACTTGAAGGCATTGAGCCCCCGAGCATGTCGAAGAATAAGAAGTATATCTCCACTATCTTTATTATATTGCAGCACCGCGAGCCCGCCTCATTAAAAACCTTTCCGGCCCCGCTCGGTGCCCCGAAAAGGAAAAGAGTGCGTCTGAAAACTCGCGGGTGTTTCAGTACATTGTATTTTTACAGAGGAGGACTATGTTTCGACTCTAAGCGTAGAACCGCCTGAGCTACGCCACGTTCCAGGGGTTTTTTTCGGGAGCCCCTGTCTTCTTGTCCTTGATCCTGTACGCTCCTCCGTCGATGACTTCTGTGATGATGTAAGGTCCCAACCATGGCGACTCGAGTTTTTCAGTACGCTCTTGATTGAGTCGCAAAACTAGGTCTCCAACTTGGAAGGATCTTGGTCGCAAACGTCGACTGTGGTAGTTTTTCAAGTCCTGCTGATATTTAGTTACCCTTGTCAATACTTCGTCCCGAGCTTCGTCAAGTGCGTCGACGTCGTCTTCCAATGCTTTCCTAGAAACTTCTTCGTTGTACTCTGTGACTCTGGGGGAGTCGTGCTCTATTTCTATCGGCAGTACTGCCTCTGCTCCATGGACCAGGAAGAACGGGGTCTCCTGTGTTGCTGTATTTGGTGTTGTTCGGATGCTCCATAACACACTTGGTAATTCTTCTGGCCAGGTATGTCGAGCTTTTTCCAGTGGCCCTACCAAGCGTTTCTTGATGCCGTTGCAAATGATACCATTGGCTTTCTCGACTTGACCATTGGTTTGAGGATGTGCAACTGACGCGAAGTGCAATTTGATGCCTACTTCTGCACAGTACGCCTTGAACTCCTTCGATGTAAAGTTGCTGCCATTGTCTGTGACAATGCTGTGAGGTACTCCAAATCGAAAAACGATGCCTTGCACAAACTTTATTGCTGATGCTGCATCTGGTGAATTTATCGGCTTTGCTTCTATCCACTTGGTGAATTTGTCGACAGCCACCAACAGGTACTCATATCCTCCTGGCGAAGCTTTGTGCAATTTGCCCACCATATCGAGTCCCCATTGGGCGAAAGGCCACGACAGTGGTATTGGCATCAGCTCCGCCGCCGGAGAGTGGGGTTTTGCGCCGAATCTCTGGCACGCGTCGCAGGTTCGCACTATCTCTTTTGCATCCTCGATTGCTGTCAACCAGTAAAATCCTGCCCTAAAAACCTTGGCTGCGATAGCTCGACTGCTCGCGTTGTGACCACATATTCCTTCATGCACATCCTTTAGGATTATCCTTCCTTCTTCGGGTGTGACGCACCTTTGTAACACACCTGAGATACTGCGTTTGTATAACTCCCCTTTGACCACCGTGAAAGCTTTGGATCGCCTAATAACTCGCCTTGCTTCAACTGGATCGTCGGGTATTGTTTTTCTTAGGATGTATGATATATACGCCTGCATCCACGGGGTTTGCACCATCAATACTAGATCTTGTTCCTCTTCTTCTTCCAATGCTTCTTTTGCAGCCCCGAGGGTTTCTCGCTCTTCTCCTTCTTTGTTAATTTCTTTGGCTTCGTGGACCTCTCTCGTTATTTCTTCCCAAAATATGCCCGGCAGGATTGGAAGGCACCTGCGACCCGATGTTTGCGAGAACGTCGGCTTCATCATTGCTCAATCTACTGATGTGATTTACCTCGCATCCATCAAACAGCTTCTCAAGCTCATTGTACACCTCCTTGTACGCTATCATGCTATCATTGACTGCATCACATTGGTTCATAACTTGCTGAGCCACCAATTGTGAATCGCCAAAGATTTTTAGTCGAGTTGCGCCACAAGCTTTTGCCATCTTCATCCCGTGTATGAGGGCTTCATATTCCGCTTCATTGTTGGATGCCTTTGGGAACGTCATCCGTAGGACATATTTTAACTTGTCGCCTTCGGGTGATATAAGTATCACTCCTGCTCCAGCTCCTTCTAATCTTTTGGACCCGTCGAAGTTCATGGTCCAGGTTCTCGATAAATCCGGAGGTCCTGTGTTTTGCAACTCCATCCACTCTGCGATGAAGTCTGGTAGAATTTGTGACTTTATTGCTTTTCTTTCATACGTGATGTCCCGAGGAGAAAGTTCTATTCCCCAAAGGGAGACACGGCCTGTAGCTTCTGGATTGTTGAGTATATTGGATAAAGGCGCCTCATTGACCACTATTATCGGATGCGCCGAAAAATAGTGGCACAACTTTCTTGCCGTTGTAATCACTCCATATGCTAGTTTCTGGTACTGCGGATACCGCTGTTTGGAAGGCGATAAAACTTCACTAATGAAATATACTGGCCTCTGCACTCCATGGAGTTTTCCTTCTTCTTCCCTTTCGACAACTAGCACCGTGCTAACCACCTGGGGTGTGGCTGCAATGTACAGTAGGAGAGGTTCTTTTTCCTTCGGCGCCACTAAGACTGGTGGTGTCGAGATTGCGCGTTTCAGATCCTTGAAAGCTCTATCGGCTTCTTCGTTCCACTAGAATTTCTCTCCTTGCTTTATTAAAGCGTAGAACGGTAACGCTTTTTCTCCCAGCCTGGCGACGAATCTGCTTAAAGCTGCGACTCGCCCAGTTAGCTGCTGTATTTCCTTCAACTTTGTTGGCTTCCTCATTGTTACGATAGCTTGGATTGTTTCGGGATTTGCTTCAATCCCTCTTGCTGAAACTAGGAACCCGAGAAGTTCTCCTGCAGGGACGCCGAAAGAACACTTCGTCGGATTCAACTTGAGACAGAATTTTTCGAGGTTGTCGAAAGTTTCCTTCAAGTCCTCGATTAATGTTGCCCCCTTTTTTTATGTGATGACGACGTCGTCGATGTATACTTGTACATTTTTCCCAATCTGTGTTGCCAAGCACTTCTGCATCATTCGCTGATATGTTGCTCCCGCGTTTTTCAACCCGAAGGGCATTGTTTTATAACAGAATACGCCATACGGTGTGATGAACGCTGTTTTGGCTTCGTCGTCTTCTTTTAATCTGATCTGGTTATAACCAGAGTATGCGTCCAAGAAGGAAAGACGTTCACATCCTGCCGTGGAGTCGATAATCCGATCGATCCTTGGGAGGGGAAAGTGATCCTTTGGACAATGTTTATTGAGACACGTAAAGTCGACACACATGCGAAGGACTTTCGTGTTTTTCTTTGGCACCATCACTGGGTTAGCTACCCAGGTGGCCTCGGTGGATATTTCTTTGATGAAACCAGCTTCTCTGAGTCGATCAATTTCTGACAGCATAGCTTTGCGGTTTGGTTCCGAAAAACGCCGCAAAGGTTGCTTGATTGGTCTCGCGATAGGATCCAAGTTTAGCTGGTGCTCGGCAAGTTCCCTGGGTACTCCTGGCATGTCAGCTGGACACCATGCGAAGATTTTCCAGTGCTCACGGAGGAACTCGACGAGCGCGCTTTCCTATGCGAGCTCCATGTTTGTTGCGATGGACGTCGTTTTCTTCGGGTCTGTCGGGTGAATCTGCACTTCCTTAGAATCTTTAGCTGTATTGAAAGTCGATTCCTTGTTGGGCCTCCCTACGTCTGGCAGCACATCATAATCAGTCATGAGCCTTGACGCTGCGTACTCTGCCTGCATTCCGAAAGTTTCTGATAGTCGATGAAAATCTTTGTCGCATTTATCGGCTAGCGCGAAGCTTCCTTTGACTGTGATTGGTCCTTTAGGTCCAGGTAACCTCCAAAGCAGTTACGCGTAATGTGGTACCGCCATAAACCTGGCATATGCTGGTCGCCCCAACAAAGCATGATACTGCGACGGGAAATCCACAACTTCGAATTCCAACTTCTCTATCCTGTAGTTTTCTCGGGTCCCAAACTGGACGTCGAGATTGATCTTCCCCAGTGGTTAACTTGGCTTCTCTGGTGTGATGCCGTGGAAACGTGTGTCGGTTGGTTTCAAATTTGCGAGGGAAATATTCATCTTCCTTAGCGTATCTGCGTACATAAGGTTTAAGCTGCTGCCGCCATCTATAAACACACGAGATACGTCAAATCCTGCGATGACCGCTGGTAATATGAGTGCTGACTGCCCTGGTCGAGGAACCTGCTGTGGATCGTCTGCTATAGTGAAGCCGATGTCTTGCCCTAACCAATTAAGGTACCCGACTGTTGGTGGAGGCATTTTCTCTGCCATGAACACCTGTCGCGAGATCACTTTCTGAGTTCTATTGGATTGCCTTCCCTTCTGAATCATCGAGACCGCTCCGTTAGAGTTAGGATCAACGTAAGGCGGTGGTGCAGGTGCCGCCGCTATTCTGAGCTGATGTCGATTGTCGTCCGTAATCGCGGGAGGCGGTGGCAAGTGAATCTCGCTTCTAGGTTCTCGAAGATTTCTTTGCGCTGCCCGAGCATTAGCATGCCCTGCATACCTTAACATTGCCTAGAAATTGCGACAATCCTTCTGCAGATGTCCCGACTGTCTTTTCCCGTTGCTGTCGAGGAAAAAATGCATCTGACACGGCCCGTTCATCATCTCTTCGGGGGACACGAAAGGCCTCTGGAACCTTGGCCCGCTGCTTTGCCTATTATTTCGAGGTTCATCTCTATTGTCACCTTGTTGCTCATTACTTCTTTGGTAATCATCTCTGTTTTTTCCTCCTGTGCTTGCTCGGAAACCAGCCGAGATTTGTCCTGGAGCATCATAGCTCGAGTACTGTCGAGGAAATCGTCGCCTTGGTTGATAATTTCGACCGCGGTCTTCCTCTGGCGACCTATGTCGTTTGTTGTGGACATTATCTTCTCCATCTGCCCATCTGTTTGCTATTTCCATTAATGCGGACACTGTCTTTGGATTGGTCCTTCCCAGATCCTCGACAAAATCACCACGCCTGATCCCTGCGACAAACGCATTTATTGCTCTCTCATCAGATATATTTTCTTCCGAGTTTTTAATGATGTTCCACCTTTGGATATATTTTCTCATTGGCTCATCTGGCTTTTGTCGGCACGCTCTCAACTCCTCTAATGACGCAGGTTTCTTGCATGTGGACCGGAAGTTCTTGACGAATACGTCCTCGAAGTTTTCCTCGATAGATCCTGGAGGAAGTTTCTTTATCCAAGATCGTGCGGCTCCACTCAAATGCACCTGGATGCTTTGCATAGCTGTTGCCCTGGTTCCTCCTGTGAGTTTTACCGTCTCGAGATAATCAACTAGCCAGTCCTCGGGATCTTGGAGGCCGTCGAATTTCTTGAAGTTATTAGGTAATTTGAATCCCGACGGGACTCGAGTTTTTCGAACTCTCCTCGTGAAGCATGGCAAACCACACATATCCTCGTCATTTAGCTCTGGGGACTGCTGATGGTCCCTTCTGCTTTGTCGCGCTCTGTCAACCCTTGCTTGTGCTGCCGTGTCCCTTGCTCCACTTGGCCCTTCGGGAGCTGTTGCTGTTGCTGCCGCAGGTCGTGGACTATTTTGCCTTGCCGTTCCTTCGGGAGGTGTTGATATAAACGCCGTTCCCATGGCTCCAACTCCTGCCATTGCCATGTTATATAATGCCTCCCTTGGATCTCCTGGGGGTGGCCTAGACGCTAAGATGAAAGCTTGTGTCGCCATGTATCCTGCTTCGGTGTTTTTGGGATAATATTCCCCCTCGTGTCGATTGACATAAAGGACATGTCGAGGTTTTGGATTAGAGTCTCTCTTTCAGCTTACGGTATATTTTGCAGCCGAGATCTTGCTCTCCTCCGAGCTTCTCTGTGACTATCTCCCGAAGTTTCTGAGTGTCGACTTAATTCCGCTCGTCGCCTGCTTGATGCGGAAGCTGCTTCCCTTCTTCTGTTCAAGGCAGCTGTTTGTTTTTCCAACTCTCTTCCAGCTCGGGCGAGTCTATATTGATAAGCTTGCGGTTCTTCGATCGTAGCAGTTGTCTCCATTGGTTCAGAGCCATCTAAAGCTTTCGCAGCTCTATCCCAGGCTGCTTGTGGAAGTTGGACTCTGACACGTGGTGTGGGCCCGACATATTTAGTGCCCAAACCTCTCCTTAGATCTGAGGGATCGACATAGGGATTTCCCAAATCATCGAAAGCCTCTGATGTTTCCTCTTGATCGCGACTTGCCTCTCCAATGGCATGAACTTGGTGATATTTTGGAGTTTTCACTTCGCTTGGTTTGGTGACACCATCATAGAGATTGGTGAAGACCTTCCCAATAGACATGGATTTGTCGATGAAGTCGAAGCTGTTGGTGTCGCTTGAATCATCGCTTATATAGGAGTCCGCAGATGACTCGAAGGACATGTCGCTGAAGATCTTGGTGAGTTTTTCGCTTGCATTACTGCCGATGAAGCGTGGCGACGAAATCTCCTTGTCGCTTGACTCAATGGATGATACTGAGTTTGAGAAATCAGGACCAACCGCCAATAATCCCGACGAGATCGGAACTTCGAGACGATACACTCCTTCTTTCTCGACGCGGAAATCGAACTTTCCAAACGTCATCTTCATGGGCTCCTCCAGATACGCATATGCATCCAAACGGGAGGGCGGGTGAGGAATAAAATCAATAAGACCAGTTTCGATCTGTTTACCTCTGTCCATGATATTG
Source organism: Lolium rigidum (assembly GCF_022539505.1). Taxonomy (NCBI): domain Eukaryota; kingdom Viridiplantae; phylum Streptophyta; class Magnoliopsida; order Poales; family Poaceae; genus Lolium; species Lolium rigidum. The sequence continues at coordinate 342,278,301 of NC_061510.1, read as the reverse complement.
CTTGCTACTGATGAAGTCGACGATCTTGAACGTGCCATCGAGATCAGCTCCTTGTCGCCTCTAGATCCCACAGACGGCGCCAATTGACAAGGTATTAACTTGTCAATGCCTACGGATTGTAGACTAGGGTTTAGTTGGATGTAGAGGGCAAGTAGATCTCGAAGGTTTCAGCCGAAAAGTACTCGACGAATATGAAAACTAGGGTTTGAGAAACAATGATTCGATGCTTTCGTGTCCCTCGACCCCCCTTATATAGGAGGCGGAGCCAAGGGATTCGTATTGTACAAGTTACAAAGTCCGGGAAGGTTTCTAACTCCTCCCGCAAAATTACAAATAATGCTTCCTATTACAACTCTAGCTTTCCTTAATAATATCTTGGGCTTCCGAGTCTCCTTATTCTTTGGGTAGTGGGCCTTTAGTAAACCCCGGGTACTATCTTCGGCAGGCCCATTGGGGATGCCTATGTCAACGGTCTCAAGCAAGCTCCACGTGCTTGGTATGAGTTCCTTAGGGATTTCTTACTACATGATGGGTTTTGCATGGGTACGGTCGATTCCACCCTTTTCACCAAGCGGGTTAAAGGGGGTGGCCTATTTATATGTCAAATATATGTTGATGATATTATCTTTGGTGGAACTAACCCCAATCATAACAAAGCTTTTGATCTATTGATGACTAGGAAATTTGAGATGTCCATGATGGGAGAGTTGAAGTTCTTCCTAGGCTTCCAAGTGAGGCAACTTGCAAAATGCACCTTCATCTCTCAAGAAAAGTATGTGAAGGACATGCTCAAGAAATTCAACATGACCAATGCAAGCCCAATGAAGACACCCATGCCCATAAAGGGGCAACTTGGCTCATGTGACGGTGAGAAGGATGTGGACATAAAGGTATATCGCTCCATGATAGGATCCTTGCTCTACCTTTGTGCCTCTAGGCCGGATATCATGCTAAGTGTAGGGATGTGTGCTCGTTTTCAATCCGCTCCTAAGGAGAGCCATTTAATGGTGGTCAAACGGATTCTAAGATACCTTGTTCTCACTCCTACTCTCGGGCTATGGTATCCAAAGGGGTCAACCTTTGAACTCATTGGCTATTCGAATTCCGATTGGGCCGGTGATAAGGTTGACTGGAAGTCTACCTTCGGGGCTTGCCAATTTATTGGCCGGTCATTGGTGAGTTGGTCATCCAAGAAACAAAACTCCACCGCTCTATCCACTACCGAAGCCGAATACATATCCGCGGCATCTTGTTGCACTCAATTGTTATGGATGAAGCAAACCTTGAAAGACTATGGTGTGTCTCTTGGTACGGTGCCTATTCTTTGTGACAATGAAAGTGCAATAAAGATCGCCAACAACCCGGTTCAACATTGTCGCACCAAACATATTGACATTCGCCATCACTTCCTACGTGATCATGTTGCCAATAAGGATATTGATCTCACTCATGTGGGAACAACCTACCAATTGGCGGATATTTTCACTAAGCCTTTGGATGAAGCTCGTTTTGTTAACTTGAGAGGAGAACTTGGTATTCTTCATCCTAAAAACTTGGATTGATTAACTTATTGCACTATATTCTTACATTTATCTTGCTATCTAGCTTAGAGGCATAGCACATATGGGGATAGTCATCCTACCATGTCTTGGTATGATGCATACCTATGTGTGCAACATAAATAGACCCAATGTCATTATATGGACCCAAGCATGTCTCTTCGAGGTCTCATGACATTTGCGCTATCACATAGGGGGAGTAATCCCCCGCCCCTCATTGAGCCTTCATTACAACTTGATTTGACTATATAAGGCCAAATGATCTTATTGCAAAATTCATTTCAAAATGACTTATGATTCTTGATATATATTTCGAATCATGCCCATTGTTTCTATTTACATCTTGTTTGGATTTTCTCTCCACTGGGTATGCCTAGAGAATTTTGTGTTTCCAACCCCATGTCTATGCTCATCTCATCATCATCTATCTATCTATATGTACATGTCATCATCTGAGCATTCACACACATTTACACAAAGCATAGGGGCAAAACGAGGCAAAATGAGACAAAACTGGGCAGTTAGTCCCTGGCCGGTCTCTGGCCCGGTTGGACCGGCCTCTGGGCCGGACCAGCCGGCGCCAGGTCCGGTCGACCGGGCGCTCGACCGGCCGTGCGGCCTGATACGTGTTGGGAGAGGATACCCCTTGGGGTCTTCTTCCTCATTACCCCCAACTCCCAAACCTCCATGGTCGCCGCCTCCACCACCTCCACCATGTTCTCGACCTTCCCACCACAAGAATCCTCCCAAACTCCACCAAACCATAGATCGGGCCCCTTGGAACAACTCCACCAAAGGATTTGGTCCCTCTCAAGCTATTTTGGGAAATTTTGGAGTTCTTGGGTTTCAAGCCCTACCTAGTGTTCTTCTTGCTCTCTTGATCAAGGAGGACCATGTCTTCGGGTAATATGCTCTCCCTTTCTCCCTATTTTCTAGTCCTCATCACACATTGCAATTTCTTGACAAGATTTGAGGAAATTTTAGGGTTAGGGTTAGGGTTTGTAAGTCCTCATGCCTTTAGAGTGTCTCACAACACAATGCACATACTCCACTCTATTGTTGTAGTCTATGTCCAAGTTTATGAGTTTTTGCATGATTTTGTGGTAGAAATTATGGGCAACATCTCACAAATCGACAGATCTGGTCACCAGCCCGGTCAACCGGCTCTCAACCGGCCGGCCCGGCGTGCCGCCCGGTCAACCGGTTTGGCAACCGGCTCGTCCGGTCTGCCGCCCAGTTTGACTGGCATGTGCGCCGGATCGCCCAGTTTTCGCACAATCTCATCGAAACACTTGGATATATGCTATGCTTTTTGGCTTCCCTCTTATTGATGACATGTACACTTACCCCACTGCTATCCTCGCTCTATTTTCTCATTCACAGGTAGTTGGAGTGGTGAGGCACGTGGCACTGTTGCCAAGAGAGGACGGACTGCTGAGAATCCACCCCGCCGTACTAGTGGTCGCGTACCCACTAAAGCTCATCAGACTACTGACACTGGCAGCTCGGCTGGGGGAAGAACCAAGTCAGTTGGTGGTAAGAAAAAGGATAAGCATGCCGCCCAAGAGGATGATGAAATAGTGCCAGATTTCAATATTGCGGATGCACACCGTGGTGATTGGAAGGAAATGAGGACGGTGAATCCGTATCGCTATGAGCAACGGACTTACACTGGTGGGGACAAGTTCTTCTGGACCAAGACACAAGCAGCCCTATGGGATGGTTTCTATAATACTCGAGAATGTATGAAGAATGGTGCTGTTGTGATGCCCAAGGCCATCAATCCTGACGAGCTTGCCTTGCATGAAGCCACAAAGTACCGCTTTGTGGTTGAAACCTTGAAGGGTATGGGACTATATGACCTTGTGTGCCTAAAGCCCGATGTTGGGGGGATGACCCCCGGTATGCCAAAGGCATGCCAAACCGGATGGTTTGAGCCATCAAGATACCGGTTTAATGTTCGTACCGGAACATAGGGATAAGAATTTAGCCAAGTGAGGCTAAGCCGGTATCCCCAAGAGGGGTACACCGGAACCGGATAAGAAGATACCGGACTACCGGAAAGAAGAGCATGTCGGCAGGACTGGTCAAAGATCCTCTTCAGAGCTAGAAGACAAAGATGAGCTAAGCAAAGTAGCTTTAAACGAAGGGCTGACGATAAAGAGAAGGATGACGGTCAAAGAATCCGGAGGACGTCAGCATCCCTGATTAAAGAGGACTCCGGTGTCTTCTATGATTAAAGTAGCTTTGTAAAGTAGTTTGTCTAGTCAAAGATGCCATTAGGGTTTCTTGCCCTGTAAGCCACCCTCTCCCCTATATAAGGAGAGGGGGCAGCCCTTCTTGCGGACACGAAGAGAGCTAGGTCTAGAAGAACACTTGTACTGAGAAACTTGTAACCTGTGGAGATCAATAAAGAAGATGATCTAGAGCGAGTTCTTCCTTATGTCTTTCTTCTTCAACCTCTAGCCTTGGCTAAGTTATTGAGGAAACCATCCGGAAGTTCATCCCGTCTAATCACAAACCCTGCCCCGAATCCTCTTGCGTCCATTCGGCCCCAACTTAAGCCATCCTATGGCATCTGTCTGTTCACCACGACGAGAGTTGGCGCCCACCGTGGGGCATGAAGTGGCGCTTGCTGGAGTACATATTCGGGCGGGCATCCTCGAGGTCGCCGGCGAGCGGACAGTGTCTGCGCTCGTCCAGTGCTTCTACTCCATCGACTTCATCAACGACAACGCGGGCTGCTTCGCCAACGGCGGCATCTTCCCCAAGAACGGCCGCATCATCGAGTTCGGCAGCCACCGCGTCTACTTCGGCACCGTCCTCGTGCGCCAGCGCCTCTCGCCGGTGCTGGTGGCACCGGACCCGCCAAGGTGGCTCTGTGCTGGCCGCGCCGCTGGCAGCGTCAAGGTGATGATGGCTGGCGCAGCCGGCGCGGACAAGGAGGCTGCGGACGAAGTTGCCGGTCGTGCGGCAGCGACCCGTGCGGCCAAGCCACCGCTGGAGCGCGACACCGGCGCACCGGGAGCGTCTTCCGCACCACCAGCAACACCTCTCCAGGCGGCGATGAACGTGCTGGCAACGCCCATCGCGCAGAACATCGACCCGACAACGGCTCAGGCGGAGCTGGAGGCGCAACGCAAGAAGCTGCTCGGGAGCGGCGCAGACATCGTCCGGACGCAGCGCGAGCTGAACCTAACCATACGTGAGTACAACGCTGCCCAAGGCTTTGCTTCTGTTAGCGCTCATGCTGCTAGGGTACCGGAGAACCGGCTTAAGGCTCGCAATCTAGATCAGGATTTGCGTAAGGAAGTTCTTACCGGCAAGAGTACCTCTGCATCTGTTAGCATCGTAGAGAAACCTAAGTATAGCAGCCCGGATAAAACCATAAAAGCTGCTAAGGCTGCCGTAGAGCTGTGCGATCGCTTACTGGTGAGGCTTTGGCAAAACAACAAGAGCGTGTCAGAGAGCTGCTAGATACTGTAGAGCAGCAGAACGCTGAGCAGCTGGATAAGCTGAACAAGGCTATGGCCTCAAAATCCGCGCATTCAACAAAGAATGCCGGAAGCAAGTCCCATGGGCAGGCCTCGTCCCCCCATCCGGACAGAAGAAGAGAAAAAGAGGTGAACGCACAACAAATGACTGTGTACGATCCGGTTCTTGCCGGTAAACAACAAGCCGGGCAACATGATGCCGGTAGAAAAAGCCAAGGGGAAGATCGAGGCTACGCCAAAGGAGGCTATGCCGAAAACAATCATGCCGGTAGACACGAAACCGGGCAAAACTATCCGGCTGCAAGGGCAGCATATGATGATGAGGAAATGCCTCCACCAAGGTACCGGCAGGCAAGGGCCGCGGTACCAGAACCTTACGATGAAGCTGATTCAACAAGACTCACCGCTTACCGGAAACCTTTGGGAGAGCGGTTGGGAGAAAGAAATTTGCCGGAACGGGATGCGAGGCACCATCTGGACAGAGTGTACCTGTCTGAAATGATTGAGGCAGAGGGTCCTCCGGGTCCAAAGTGCTTTGGCCCAAGAATCATGAAAGAGCAACCACCGATTCGCAACTTTCAGTTGCCCCGTGACACTAAAACATACGATTGCACCACTAATCCGGAAGACTGTCTCGCGGATTATGTGGCCGCGGTATACGTTGCTGGTGGCGGAGGAGTCGTAGCCGGAGGAGGAAACCGGCGTTGGGCCGTGAGGATCGTGCCGACATTTCTGGTAGGACCGGCAAGAATCTGGCTGAACAACTTGCCGGAAGGAAGCATAAATGGCTGGTTGGACTTTGAGGAAGCTTTCGTGAGCAACTTCAACAGCACCTACAGAAGGCCAAACAGGCCTCAGCAGCTCGCTTTGTGCGTGCAGCGCCCGCAAGAAACAGACCGGGATTACCTGACCCGGTGGAACTCCACTAGAAACTCTTGTGAAGGAGTGATAGAAGCGCAAGCCATTGCTTGGTTTAGCCAAGGATGCCGGCGAGGTTCGCCTTTGTGGCAAAGGCTGCAGAGGAACATGCCAACAACGCTGACGGAGATGATGCGAGTGGCGGATAACTATGCGTTGGGAGACCCAATGCAACCGGCAATACAAGCTGAGCCGGAACAATCAAACCCGCCTCAGCAGCAGTACCGGGATAACCGGAACAACAAAAGAAGGGAAGATTTCCCGGATCGAAGGTATGGCTCGCAGCAAGTTGCTGCTGTGCAAGAAAACCCTGATGCCAGCGGCAGCCAGAGGCAAAAAACCGGATCGCAGCCATGGGCAGGTCCTAAGAAGCAGTGGGTCGAAAAGAAACCCTGGGGCCAGAAAAAGAACTGGCAGGAACCCGCAAAATACACCATGGAAGCCGCCATGGACCAACCTTGCCGGTGGCACACGCCGAATCCGGCTCACCCGTCGAACCACCTGACAAAAGATTGTACCTGGACCAAGTACTTGATGCAAAAGGGAGCGGTGAAAGATACCCAGGGACAAGGGGGCAATGCAATGATGCCACCACCACCGGACATGCCGCGCCAGCAACAGCTACCACCACCACCACCGCTTACCGGGGCAAACGCCTTGCCGGTACACCCTCAACAAAACAGGCAGCAGTATCAGCAAGTCAATCAGGTGGAAGAAGGCCACGGCCAACCACCTCCACCGACACCTTTGGGCCGGAATATTTATGAGGGTCCAGATGTGTGCTGTGTCGTGTTCGTCACCGAGCCCACAGACAAGCAGAGCCTGCGCCGTCGTTCCATGGAGGTGAATGCGGTGATGCCGGCAGTGCCAAAATACATGTTGTGGTCAGATCAGGAACTCACATGGTCATACCGGGACCACCCCAAAATCATGCCGAACCCGGGAGGCTAAGCTCTCGTGGTGGACCCAATCATGAAGGGGCCAGTGACTCGCGTCAAGTTCAGCAAGGTGCTGATAGACAATGGAAGCAGCATAAACATAATGTACAAGCATTCCATGCATACGCTGGGCATAACAGAAAACATGCTTCAGCCAACTCATACGACGTTCCATGGAATCGTTCCGGGTTTGTCCTGCGCACCGGTTGGAAAAGTCCGGGTGGATGTTTCGTTTGGAGGACGTGACAATTGTCGGGTTGAGAACCTAGAGCTTGAGGTGGTGGACTTAGATAGTCCGTACCATGCTTTGCTGGGGAGGCCGGCATTGGCAGCCTTCATGGCCTCGACCCACACGGCGTATCTCAAGATGAAGATGTCGGCACCCCGTGGACCCTTGACTGTGGTGGGAAACTACAAAATCTCACTGGAAACAGCGTCTGCCGGATCGAACCTAGCGGAATCGCTGGTGATCGCGGAGGAAAAAAGGAGGATGCAAACTGCAGTTGCGCTGGCTCAGTCTTCACAATTGAGCTTAGCGGCAATGAGTGCAAGTCTGAGCGCTCCAGCGTTCAAACCGACGAAGGAAACAAAGGACATTGTGCTGGACCCGGCTTTCCCTGAGCGCACCGTTCGTATTGGTGCCGGTCTCAGTGAGGCATAGGAAAGCGCGCTCGTCAGCTTCCTCCGTGAGAATCGGAATATCTTTGCCTGGTCTACTGATGACTTGGTAGGTGTTCCGAGGGAGCTGGCCGAGCACTCTCTAAACGTTCGGAAGGATGCCAAGCCGGTGCGACAACCACTGCGCCGGTTCGGCTGAAGATAGGAGGAAGATTATTGGAGAAGAGGTGACGAAGATGTTAGTTGCCGGTTTCATTGTGGAAGTCACGCATACTGAGTGGCTGGCTAATCCGGTGATGGTCGAAAAGAAGAAAGATGAGAACCTGGAGGCAAAAGCTCCAAAGGTGTGGCGCATGTGCATCGACTACACCAACCTCAACAAGGCTTGCCCAAGAGATCCTTTTCCTTTACCGCGAATCGATCAAGTGATTGATTCCACTGCTCGGTGTGAGCTGTTGTCTTTCCTGGATGCCTATTCCGGTTTCCACCAAATCCCCTTGAAAAAGGAAGATCAAATAAAAACTGCGTTCATTACCCCGCACGGGGCTTACTGCTATATCACTATGCCTTTTGGTTTGCGCAACGCTGGTGCAACGTACCAACGCTGTATGCAAAAATGCTTGTTTGATCAAATCGGAAAGAATGTGCAGGTGTATGTGGATGACATTGTGATAAAAACTAAGGTAAAAGACACCCTAATTGACGACATCCGGCAAACATTCGATAATCTAAGAAGATTCCGGATGAAACTCAATCCTGCAAAATGTACTTTCGGTGTCCCTGCCGGCAAGCTGTTGGGTTTCCTCGTCTCAAGCCGAGGCATTGAGGTCAATCCGGTAAAGATCCGGGCAATTGAAAGAATGACGATACCGCAAGATCTGAAGGACATACAAAAATTCACCGGAAGCTTAGCATCGCTAAGCCGGTTCATAAGCAGGTTAGGAGAAAAGGCCTTGCCGCTCTACGCCTTAATGAGAAAATCAGATAAGTTTGTCTGGACCCCTCAGGCAGACGCGGCGTTTAAGGAGCTGAAAACAATGTTGGCCACCGCGCCAATATTGGCTTCGCCGTTGGAAAGAGAACCCATGTTGCTATACATAGCAGCAACCAACCGGGTCGTGAGTGTTGTTGTGGTGGTAGAAAGAGAAGAGGAAGGAAAAACCGTCCAGAGGCCGGTATACTACCTGAGCGAGGTGCTCTCCCTCTCAAAGCAAAACTACCCGCACTTCCAGAAAATGACCTACGGTGTGTTCATGGCCGCCACGAAGCTCAAGCACTACTTTGAGGAACATCCTATGAAGGTGGTGAGTGAAGCACCCATCTCCGATATCATGTGCAACAAAGATGCTAGCGGCAGGATTGCGAAATGGGCGATACAGATATCACCGTATGTGCCGGTGTATGAAAGAAGAGACGCCATCAAATCGCAAGCTTTAGCTGACTTTTTGGTCGATTGGGCGGAAATGCAGTACAAACCCCCGGATCAAAGAATGGAATACTGGAAGATGCACTTTGACGGATCCAAGCTCAAAGAGGGTCTAGGTGCCGGTGTGGTGCTAACCTCACCAAGGGGAGATCATCTCCAGTATGTTTTACAAGTACATTTCAGGGCATCAAACAATGTCGCTGAATACGAGGCTTTGGTCCATGGGCTTAAGGTCGCAAAAGAAATCGGTGCACACCGGATCATTTGCTATGGAGACTCAGACCTCGTGGTACAGCAGTGTTCCGGAGATTGGGACGCAAAAGATGCCAACATGGCCTCATACCGGTTTCACGTGCAAAAGATTGCCGGTTTCTTCGAAGGATGTGAGTTTCACCATGTACCGCGTGCGGAAAATGAAGCTGCGGATGCTTTGTCCAAGCTGGGCTCGTCCAGGCAAGAAATTCCTCCCGGAATAGCCTTGGCACACCTGAGGGTACCATCAATCAAGCCGAGTCCGGAGTCGGAATCAATTTTTGTACCGGAATCACACATTGTGCCAATGGATATCGACGAAGGAAACCCGGGGACTGTTCCGGTAAACTCGGGGACTGTTCCGGTAAGATCGCCCGCTGCCGCGCCGGCACCGGAAGAAGCAGTGCTGGTGGATAACATGGACGTAGACATACCGGTATTCCTAGTTCGAGAGACACCATCATGGGTTAAACCTATTAAGGAATTCCTAGTCCACGGCGCCTTGCCGGTTGACGAAAATGAGTCAAGGAGGATCCAAAGGAGGTCCAAGGCTTACACCATCATCAATGGCGAGATGTACAAGAGAAGTGTTACCGGTGTCCTCCAAAGGTGTGTGGAACCGGAAGAAGGAAAGGAAATGCTCGAGGAGATTCACCGAGGAGAATGTGGGCATCACGCTTCATCAAGGGCGCTGGTGGCGAAAGTGTTCCGGCATGGGTTCTATTGGCCAATGGCTTTGGAGAACGCGGAGGATCTGGTAAGAAAATGCAATGGGTGCCAGAGGTACGCCAAGCAAAATCATACCCCAGCCTCCGGCTTGAAAACAATACCATTAACTTGGCCGTTTGCCGTTTGGTGCCTGGACATGGTGGGCCCATTCAAAAAAGCAAGGGGGAACATGACCCACATCTTGGTTATGGTGGACAAATTCACCAAGTGGCTAGAAGTGAAACCCATTGCAAAGTGTGATGGGCACACGGCGGTGAAATTCTTGAAAGATGCCATTTTGCGGTATGGATACCCACATAGCATCATCACTGACAATGGCACAAACTTTGCTCAAGGTGAGTTCAAAAGATTTTGTGAGGACAAAAATATCCGGCTGGATTTGTGCTCAGTTGCACACCCGCTAGGCAATGGCCAAGTTGAAAGGACAAACGCTTTGGTGCTTTCCGGTACCAAACCGAGACTCATCGATGCGGTGGAAAAATCGCCGGGATGTTGGCTCGATGAGCTACCATCAGTGATGTGGAGTATAAGAACGACTCCAAACCGGTCTAACGGATACACTCCATTTTTTATGGTTTATGGAGCAGAAGCGGTCATACCAACCGACATTCTCCATGATTCACCAAGGGTGCAACTCTATAACGAAGAAGAGGTAAAGGAAGCTCGAGAAAACGATGTGGACTTGCTAGAAGAAGCAAGAGAGCTAGCCTTGGCAAGAACAGCCATTTACCAGCAAAACCTCAGACGCTATCACAACCGGAAGGTTAACCCGAGAGTGTTCCGGGAAGGAGACCTGGTGCTACGCCTAGTGCAGCGCACTGAAGGCAGGCACAAGCTTTCCCCGCCGTGGGAAGGGCCTTTCATTGTGAGCAAGGCTCTCCACAATGATGCCTACTACCTGATTGATGCACAGGAATGGAAGAAAGGAAAGGCGGACAGGTCCGGAGAGGAGACCAAGCGTCCATGGAATGTAGCTTTGTTGCGTCCTTTCTACTCTTGAAGTTGTGGTGTAAGAAGTTCCTTTTTGTACCTTGCATGCTATGAATAAAAGATGTCGGAACCTTGAATGAATCTCGGGGACTACCCCACTAAGATTGCATGTAACTTGTCTATTTTTTCAGTTTACCGGTTGCTTATTGAACGTTTTTTCTTTCCGGTTTAGTAGTGTGCTAAACCCCACCGGAGTCTTCGACTCTGCTGCTGTCCGTAACTCGGCTTCATGGCAAGCAAGATAAACCGGTGGGGGATAAGCACATGAATTACGAAAAGGAAGAGCGGGAAAGAACAATCTAGAAAAATTAACTAACCCCGGTTATACCGGTTTTTTGCAAAAATTTCGAGTTATTTCTAAGTTCAAGAAAATGCTTGCTTGGTAAAAGAACTTTGTGCTCATACGCCAAAAACGCCCAGAGAAGGTAGGCAGAGCCAAAGCAAAAGAGCCAAGTGTGCATCGAATTGGATGCGGAAACAGTTTCGGAATCATTGCAGTGCAAGACCAAAATCAAATCCATAAGCAAAAGCTAAGTCACAAACCAACATAACTTAATAAGTTACCGGTGTGCAAGACACCGGCATAAGTTGTACCACAGCCAAAATGGAGCTTAAGTTTTATATTACATCATACACCCCGGCATACCGGGGTAGAATTTAACGAGAATTGTTTTAAGACCAACAGGACAAGCATGATACAGGCATCATTCAGGCATAAGTCAAACAGCAGGGGCTTCAGGGGGAGCAGCGCCGGCCTCAGGAGCTTCCGGTGGCACGTCCTCGGCATCCTCATCTGCGCCCTCATCTTTCTCCTCCTCGCTCAGATAGTCCTTGACGTCTTCAGGAGGGGGGATGAAGGTGCGCATCTCGGCGTACTCCGCGATGTGGTACGCGCGATCCTGCCGTTTGGCGGCAAGGACCGGATCCACCTCAGTAGGAGCTCCTTCGCGCACACCAACAAGGGCGTCCAGGTCCAGCTCCGGGTACCAGGAACAGGCAACGAGAAGCGCTGAGTCTGCTCCGGCACGGGCGGCAGAGCACTGCCACTCCCGGATCCTTCTACCGGCACCTTTCAGGCGGTCGCTGATGAGGGCGAAAGTGTCCGGCACCACTTCTCCAGGCCAGAGAGTCCTGAAGAGTTGGGAGGCCACCTCCGGAATGTCCGAAAGGTTCCGGTCCACGGAGCGCATATGGGAGACCCGCGCGTTCAGCGCAACCAGGTGGTCGTAGGGATCCCAGGCCACAGACAAGTCCTTACACCCCTGGGCAACCCGGTGCTCGTCGACCTTCTTCACGGCGTGAGTCTGGGAATCCGGAAAAAGCCCTGCAAGACAGAGAAAAAAAGGCTAAGTGCATGTTGCCGGAAACAAATAAGCTTGTAAGCAGAAATCGGAAGAGGGGAAAAGAAAAACATACTGAGGGCAAGCGCATCAGTCCGCGCAACTAGAAGGTCATATTCCTTCTGTTCCTCTTTCATCCGCGCCACCTCGTCCTCGGCTGCTTTCTGCGCCCTGGCGGCCTCCTGCGCGGCGGCTTTGTGCATCTTGGCGGCCTTGCCTTCAGCTGTTGTCAGCGCTTTGGTGGCCTCCTCAAGCTCAGTCTGCAGCACCACAGTGGCGTTGCCGGCATCCTCCAGCGCCTCATTGAGCCTAGCCTCCGCAGCAGCTTCAGCTTCAGCCGCTCTTTGGAGGTCTGTTTGGCAAGGGGGTTAGAGTACCCGCTACCAGTCGTTGACAACAACAAACACCTCTCAAAACTTTACTTTTATTCTCTTTATATGATTTCAAAACTAAAAAAAGCTCTAGCACATGATTTAATCCCTGCTTCCCTCTGCGAAGGGCTTGTCTTTTACTTTATGTTGAGTCGATAAACCTATTTCCCTCCATCTCAAGCAAGCATTTGAGTTGTTGTGATCAAACTATTATATTGTGATTTGCTTCATCATGTCTTTACTCTTTCTTGTTTAGTACAAGTTTTACCTGAATGAATATAGCTTTGAAAGTCATCAATGATTAATATGATTGAGAATGCAATTTTACCATAAGCCTTAATATGAGAGCGCTGCTCAATAGATGAATATAATCTGTTAAATGTTCTCTGACCAAGAACAAAGTTTGCCATCACCAATTATGATTCCTTATGCACCTTTATTTGTGGTTACCTTATACTTGTTTCAAGTTGAATTATATGAGGAAGTTGTTTACTATAATGTCTT